>NC_092050.1:117040925-117273111 GCF_003086295.3 Arachis hypogaea | reverse complement strand
AACTATTGAACAATCCTCTGATTCTCTAAACTTCTAAAGATTCTAGTTAAAATTTATTAGTAAGGTTTTGAGTCACGAAGTAAGGGCTAGCAAGTGGAAGAAGATAGAAATGGGCATCAGAGAGGTTGAAGAAGGGGATACCTGGTTTGATGAGAGTGTGAAAGTAATGAATGAAATATAATGAGAATTGTGGTGATATTATGAGCTGAATAATGAAGGAGTTGTGATTCTCGAGACGGATGAGTAATTCCTATCTAAGCTATGATTATGAGTTGAGATAATGAGATATATTAATGATGAGAACTGAGTTTAACTATGGATAATTCTGAGATGTCGAGTTATGACTGTGAGGGTAGATGAGTAATTTCTATCCGAGCTATGTTTGTGAGTATGGACGAGTAATTCCAATCCGATGTGTCATGTCGAGAGTAGACGAGCAATTCCTATCCGTGAATAGACGACTAATTCCTATTCGAGTCTTGGCCTATGCATAACAGTACCTATCAGGTTAAGGATGGACTCTTGGTGGAGAGTAGCTCTGTATGTTGTATATTGCATTGGATGATTACTTCCGTGTTGTGCTGTTCTGTCTAAGGTTAGCTACGAAACATGTCGGGTTGCTATATAATCGACAGATGAGACTCATCAGCCTAGACAGCATTCATCATATGCATTTGTCGTTTTGCTTGAGTTTGCATTTCTTGGAATTGCTAATGATATCTATGCTTACCTGCTATATTTACTACTTGCTGTAATGTATTCTAATTATTTGTCTTCGCTTGTATTGTTTTTGTGCACTGGTGAATCTGGAGGGTTGGAGGAGGTAGAAGGTGAATTGTAGAGTTAGAGTTTCGTAAGACTGTAAGTAGATTGTAATTTGAGAGATTAAGTTAGGATTGAGTTAGAATCTTAAGAACCTTAGATATCTACCCTT
Organism: Arachis hypogaea; assembly: GCF_003086295.3. NCBI lineage: Eukaryota > Viridiplantae > Streptophyta > Magnoliopsida > Fabales > Fabaceae > Arachis > Arachis hypogaea. The sequence continues at coordinate 117,272,177 of NC_092050.1, read as the reverse complement.
GCTTATGGTTTCTGTTTTAGTCTCTAAGATTATGAGTGTCCTAGAATGCTTTCGGATTTATTCTTTATGAGTTTCTCATTTGTTAGATCGGGCCTCTGCTTTAATTACTAATGTTATTATATTATATTTTATTATATTTTTTTTTTTTTATATACACTTTATTTTGATATCTTAGAGTTCATGAATCAGGGATTCTAAAATTTTTTTTGGTCTTTTATTATGTATATTGGTGCGCACGAATCCCACACTTTCGTACAGCAGTACCAGTAAGTGCACTGGATCGTCTAAGTAATACCTGAGCGAGTCAGGGTCGATCCTGCAAGGATTATGGTTTAAAGCAAGCTATGTTATCTTGCAGGTCTTAGTTAGGCAGATCAAAAGGTTTATATGTTTTGATGATAAGGGAAACTATTCATAAAAGAAATAGAGAAAAAGGTCTAATATATAAACAGAGATAGGAATAGAGTTGAGGATTAGAGTTGCTTTTTCTTTTTGAATTAACTCTGGTATTACTGCTCTCTTTGCTTGTGAGTGATTTCTTCAATGGCAAGCTGTATGTGATTGACACTGGTTTGAGCAGCTGCCAATGCTCCTCCAAATCTGAACCCCAGGTTTAATGCGGATCCATTCTGATTGAGGGTGAAGCTCGTACAATTCATTCTCCTTAATGATCCTACTCAAAATGCCACAGACAATGTCAGATCTTCCGGATCAGAGAATGCTGTACCTTAGTTCGTCATTGTCCGGTGAAAGACTCATTCTAAACCCAAGTAGACTCGGGTGTTTGTCAGGCATGTTTGTCTTAATGTGATAAATAGAGCTAATTTGTCAGATCATCATATTCACCACGATGAAGATCGAATATACATCTTAGAATTAATCAAACAGGGATCGAAGAGAAACAGTAGTACTTTTATTAATTCATAGGACTCAGCAGGGCTCCTCCCCTCAACCTAGGAGCTTTAGAAACTCATACTAATAAGAAAATACAATGGAATCGTGAATAATGCTGAATGATAGTCTGCCGTTCAAATGATTATGTAAAATTCACTTTAAATACTAAACAAATGATTAGTAAGGGTAAAACAGTCTATTTAGTGATAAAATCCACTTCTGCGGCCCACTTGATGAGTGTTTGGGATGAGCTATGATGAGGTCTACGTGCTATGAGGTCTCTTGGACATGGAATGCCAGCTAGGGGGTCCTCTTTGGGCATTCGTACATTGGTCTCTGCTGTTTGGGCGCTGGACGCCTGGAATGGGGTAGGAAGTTGGCGTTGGATGCTAGTTTTGGGCCTTCTAATCTGAAGCAAAGTATAGACTATTATATAATGCTGGAAAGCTCTGGAAGTCAGCTTTCCATAGCCGTTAAGAGCACTCCATTTGGACTTCTGTAGCTCCAGAAAAGTTCTTCCGAATGTAGGCAGGTCAGATTTGGATAGCATCTGCAGTGCTTTCTCTATCTCTGAATCAGACTTCTGTTCCATCTCCTCAATTCCAGCCAGAAAATACCTGAAATTGTATAAAAACACAAAAAGTCATAGTAGAATCCAAAAATGTGAATTTAACAATAAAACCTATAAAAACTTAATAAAAACAAAATAAAAACGACTAAAAACTATATGAAAGTGATGCCAAAAAGCATATAAAATATCTACTCATCACAACCCCAAACTTAAACCGTTGCTTGTCCCCAAGCAACTAAAAACATAGTAGGATAAAAAAAATTAAGATACAATAAATTTCTAAGTTTCAAATGAAGCTTAGTTACGATCAGATGAGCGGGACTTAGTAGCTTTTTACTTCTGAATAGTTTTGGCATCTCACTATCCATTGAAACTCATACATGTTGGCATCCTTAAAAACTTAGAATCCAGATGATATTATTGACTCTCTTAGTAGGCTTATTTTGATTCTTGAACACAACTTTCAAAGTCTTGGCCGTGACCCTAAGCACCTTGTCTTCCAATATTACCACCGGATACAATAATGCCACAAACACTTTAACTGGGTGAACCTTTCCAGATTATGACTCAGCTTTGCTAGAGTCCCCAGATAGAGGTGTCCAGAGTTCTTAAGCACACTCTTTTTGCTTTGGACCATGACTTTAACCACTCAGTCTCAAGCTTTTCACTTGACACCTTCACGCCACAACCGCATGGTTAGGGACAGCTTGGTTTAGCCACTTAAGCCAGGATTTTAATCCTTTGGGCCCTCCTATCTATTAATGCTCAAAGCCTTGGACCCTTTTACCCTTGCTTTTTGGTTTAAAGGGTTATTGGCTTTTTCAATCTGCCATCCTTTTCCTGAAATTTTGGGCAGTAATGGATTTTTCTGCTTTTTATATTTTTCTTTTTTGCCATTTTTCTTTTTTTTTTTCGCATGCATTATTTTTTTTCTTTTGCAACATGCTTTTTCTTTTTCTTTTTGCTGCTTTTTCTTGCATCAAGAATCAATTTTATTGATTTTTCAGGTTATCAATAATATTTTTTCTTTTTCCTTATTTTTTCAAGAGCCATGACGTGGCGGAAATTGGCGAGTCAAGAATTGTTATAAGATATGCGTTGCAAGTATAGTTCTTAACCAACCAGAAATCTGCTTATCAATTTAGAAGGGTGTCACAAAAATTAAAATTAAAATACTGGGAGTATGAATCCCAGGTCGTCTCCCAACGAGTTGCAGAAAGGTGTGCTATTTTATTAATTAGATGTTTTCAAAAAGGTTTGGGTTGAATAAACAGGAAATTAAATTTGAGAAATTAAATAATTTAAATAAAAGCCTTGATTGGGAGTAGATTAGTTGGAAGCCCTATTCTTGTTGAAGTACTCTCAAGATTAATTGATAATTGAAGGTTGTTCTGTTTAGTCATCCCTTACAAGGTAAGGGAAAGTCAAACAAGTTGGAATGCTACTTCTATTCACAAGTTGGAATGCTACTTCTATTCACAAGTTCCAACCCACTCAATTAAAAGGGATTGGTGTCAGTGACTAGAGGGCAATCCAACAATAAACCTAATTACAATTTTTCTTTTTGAGCATAATAACTCAAGGGTTCCTTTCAATCAACTCTCCATCAAGTTAGGCAACTACTCGCTCATTGTGAATGCAGAATTCATAACATAGAAAAGGGAATTAAAGAAAGACATGATAAATAAAAAGCAAAGAAATCAATTAAAAATAAAAGTAATTCATGTATTAATAAATTCTAGAAATAATTCAATAGTGAAATTGAGTAAATTAAAGGACATGGAAGTGTAAGAGCCAAGTAAAGAAAACGAACTCGAATGACGAAGTCTTGATGAGGTAATAACTCTTCTCAATATCCCAATGCAAAGAGCCATAGAAATAAAATCCTAAGAACTATGAATGTGTAGAGAGAAAACCTAGAGGAGGAGTGAAACTAGATCTAAAAACTAAAAATTGTGTAGAATGAATGTTGTCTTTGGTTTCTGCATGTTCTCTGGCTCTAGTCTGCTTTTCTGGGCTAAAAACTGGGTCAAAATAGGGCCCAAAATCGCCCCCAGTGAATTCTGCAGATTATGCAGATCGCGCACGTCACGCGATCGCGTCATTCATGCGGACGCGTCATTCAGCATTTTGCCCTGCCACGCGAGTGCGTTGTCCACGCCTCCATGTCACTCGTGCTATTCCAATCCGCACGGTTGCGTGCGCCATGCGGTCTCGTCACTGCGATTTCCTCTCTTTTGCGCGGTCACGTGAGCCATGCGGCCGCGTCACTTCTCGCTGGTCATCTCCTCAATTTCTTGTGTTCTTTCCATTTTTGCAAGCTTCCTTTCCAATCTCCAACTCATTCATGCCCTATAAAGCCTGAAACACTTAACACACAGATCACGGCATTGAATGGAATAAAGGAGGATTAAAATACATAATTAAAAGTCTCTAGGAAGCAAGTTTTCAATCATGTAATAATTTTAGGAAGGAAATATAAATGCATGCTAATTATATGAATAAGTGGGTAAAGATCATGATAAAACCACACAATTAAACACATTATAAACCATAAAATAGTGGTTTATCAACCTCCCCACACTTAAACATTAGCATGTCCTCATGCTTAGTTGAAGGAGATAAAATAAATGAGTAGGAACATGTAAAACTCATGCAATGCAATGCAACCTATATATGTGAATGCAACTATATGATTCTTGTCCACTTGATCAATAGTAAATAAGCTCTTCAAAACAATTACAAATCAAATTCCACTAATTCAATTCTTATACAGTAAGAACAGATAAAAATGCAAGAAGGTAGCTCATGAAAGCAGGGAACATAGAATTTTAAGCATCGAACCCTCACTGATGATGTATGTACGCTCTAATCTCTCTAGTGTATAGGGTAATCACTCTATCCTTCTCTAATCATGCTCTCTAATTTTTGTTCTTCTCCTAACCTATCAACAACATTTAATATACCAATGCAAACATCATGAGGTCTTTTCAAGGTTGTAATAGGGCCAAGGTAATGGTAAGATACATATATGGCTAAGAAAGCTTATAAACTGAATCTTTAATTAACCCAAGCTTTAACATAACCTATATATATATTCTATATAACTTTAGAATTCATACCTAGCTACCCAGAATTTCCCTTTCACATTCCATACTCGTGTATCAACTTTTTATTTTAATTTTATCATACATGCATTGATCTTTGAATTCTTAACTTAGCATTGGGGAAATTTTGTCCCCTTATTTATTTATTGAATATTTTTTTTTAAATAGACATAAAAATAAACATAGCTTATCAATGCACATAGATTTTTAATTCTTATAGTTTCACATGAGTAGGTATCCAAATTCCCATTATATTATCATGACATATTCCCTTATTATCTTTTGTTCCCACAATTTCCCATACTTAATTAGCACACACAATTCTATCTTAAGCTAACCAAAGATTCAATTTGGGATATATAATTGTTTTTCCGCTTAAGGCTAGTAATGTGGTAAAATATAGAACAACTGTGATTTAAAGGCTCAAAGTGGTTAACAAAGGTAATTGAAAGGGTATGTTTAATTTGGATAAGTGAGTTTAAACAAATAATGGCCTCAATCATATTCAAGCATACAAATATAATAAACATTGGACATATAGGATGAAACAAAATATAGATTACAATCATAGAGAAGTAAACACACAAGAATAAAATAATTATGGTTAAATAATGTAACCATGCATAAAGGCTCAAATCTCGCAGGTTGTGTGTTCTTTAGCTTAAAAATCATGTTCCAAATACAACTTCCAGCAAATTTAACATAAAAATTTTAATTAAAGTTAGTGAAATTTTGTTCTAAAAATAGGGTCTTAGAGAAAAACTTATTGTCTTTTCAATCAAGTAGAACATGCATGCAACTAACCTATTACTATGCAATTTATCCTATTCTACAAAAGAAAAACTAACTAAATATCCTATTTATTGGTGTTTAGGGAAGAGAAATTACCTTCGGAAGTCAGGTACTAACCGACCTCCCCACACTTAAGGCTTTACACTATCCTCGGTGCCATCTGTCAGGAAGAAAGGTGGGCTGGTAGCAGTATCTCCACAGTCGGGACCATCATGGCTTCTTGTGCTGGTAAATGAAGTGGATTCCGGGGTGTCTGAGTCCTTGAATTTTCCCATAATCAGCTCCTTGAGGTATGTGAATCGGCACTTATTACGACGCTCTCTCATCTTAGCTTTGTGTTCCTGCCAATCCAACCTTTCGAGTATCTGATGGAGCAGTTGGTCTGTTGTAGGTGCTTGTGGTGTTGAAGAAGGAATATCTTCAACCGGTTCAGTAGGATGGCTTGTGGCGACTGGTGGAGGTCTGATGTATTTCCCGTTAGGGACATACTGATCATCCCGTGGAAGCATGGCTTTGGTGTCCCCAGCTCTGTAGAAGACTCTGGCTGCTGAGACAAGATCTGAGACCAAGGCGGGAAAAGGTAAGTTGCCCGCAATTTGTACGTGTCCCATGGCATTCCGGATGTGTCTCGGTAGATTCAGAGGTTGGTCTGTAAGGATGCACCATAGTAGAACGGCCATGTCCGCAGTGAAGGAGGACTCGTGAGTGCTCGGAATGACGTAATGGGACATGATCTGTGCCCATACGCGAGCCTCCAAGGTAAGTACTGAAGCCGATATTCGCTTAGGGCGGGTACGATGGTATCCATAGATCCAGCGGCTGCCAGGTAGTGCGATAACTCTGAGAACGGCGTCCCAGTCAAATTGGTACATCTGGCGCTTGAGTGCGACTTCTTGAAAGGCGTCCAATCCTTCTGGAACAGGGGGAAGACCTAGAGCTTTTTGAATGGCCTCTTCTGTAATGGGGACTTGCTTCTGATGGACAAAGACAGACTGCAGGGTTGGCAGGTGGAAGTTGGAGTAGAACTTGACTACCCAAGAAAGATTGACCTGCCTCGGCTGTCTCTGTAGGAAACCCCATTGTCTTTGTGCAATTTGCAGCTCAACAAAGGTAGCAATATGGTTTGGGAGGAGAAGAAGGTATTCGTTGTTGTAACTCCTTTCTGCCAGGATGGGGAACATCTGCTCACAGTAACGATTGGGAAATTGCGCAGTGTCCTTTGCTGGGAAGACTTTTTCTTTAGCATCAACCTTTATAATCCTCTTAGTTCTTTTTGTTGAGGGTTTAACCGCAGTTGAAGAGGGCTCTGCCACTAATGCTCTTTTTGTTCCTCTTCTTGCTGGTGGTTTGGGAGTAGCTTTCTCTTTTCCTTTCTTGGTGGCCATCCTAAAAAAGAAAAAAAAAGTAACATAAATTCAAAGAGATAGAGCAAGGAAGAGGGTTGTATAAGTGATAAACAATGGACAGTAAGGAGGATGTTGTTAACACATGGTCATGACTACATGTGAAAAGTTCATCAATGGAAATATAGCATGTGCATTGGAGGATAATTAAATGCAAGGGATTTATTGGCATGCAGGCAAAGGCATGAAGATAATTAAATGAATGTGTTATCACTCATAACAAACTAGCCATCACGTTTGTATTGACAATTAAATTCAATTAATATAATAGTAAAGGAAATTTGTGAGAAGCAAGCATTTAATAGTAGAATAGAATAATGTAGAAAAATGCATGATGCCATATGGGCTTTTTCACAAACACATAGCATGCATGGTAAATAAGGTATAGAAAGTATTAAAGTGAACATGCAAGCAATCCTTGAAAAAGGTAATATATAATTGCCAAACAATTTTACAACAATCCACAAGCATATAATGAGAAATAATGACTTAAATAAATTTCTAACACCAAGTAAAAAGGAAAAAGAAAGAAAAAGAAAATATGGATAATGAAAGTAAAAAGAAAAGAAAAGAAGATAACATATAAAAATAAGAAGAATAATAGAAAAGCAAGGGGGAAGAAGAAAAGAAAACCTTGTTAATGGGAGTGAGAGAGAGCGAGAGTAGAAAGTGAGAAAGAAGGAAGAAGGAAGAAGTAAGAAATAAGGGGGGAAAAGAGAAAATAGGATTTGGGGAAAAGAAAGATAAGATAATTGGCAAATCAGGGGAGCTGTGCGGCACAAGCGACGCGGTCGCGCGACTTACACTTATACTAATTGACGCAGTTGCGTCGGTCACGCGGTCGCGTCACCCGTTTTATGCTGCTGGCGCGAGGGCAGCCTCGCGCTCGCACAACTCTCTGTTCGACATTTTATTTTTGCCAAATCTGGGGTGACGCGATCGCGTGGGGCATGCGATCGCGTGAGTGGCCATTAGAAGGATATGACGCGGACGCGTGAGCCATGCGTCCGCGTGGGAAGAAGTTGTGCGTTCAGCACCAATCCAGCACCACTCTAGCACAACTTTCGGTCGTGCACCCTTTTTACGTCGAACTCCAGGGCACGCGGCCGCATGAGTGACGCAGTCGCGTGGAAGGCCAAGGTTCCCACTCGACGCGGACGCGTCAGCGACGTGGTCGCGTGGGGCGATTTGTGCCACGGGCACGCCTCCAACCACGCTCTCGCGTGACTCTCTGTTCATTTTATTATTTTCTCCAATTACCTGCGACGCGGATGCGTCAATGAGGCGATCGCATCGCGTGAAATTTTTTTTTTAAATTAAAAGTATGTAAATACAGATGCACGAAATGTACTAATAAAGAGAAGAGTTATTGAATAGGAAAACTAAGAATAAAGAAAAGAACGATCATACCATGGTGGGTTGTCTCCCACCTAGCACTTTGCTTTAACATCCGTAAGTTGGACGCTCCACTAGCTCAGTCTTCGGCTATGTGGGGATCTTCCAAGAGGAAGATCTCGAGCTCCTTGTTTTTCTTCATCTTCTCGCCATGGTCCAGCTTTAAACGATGTCCATTGACTTTGATAAGTTCAGAGCTGGAAGGATGACTTAGGTGAAAAACTCCGTACGATTCGGCCTTCTCGACTCTGTATGGACCTTCCCATCTTGATCTCAACTTGCCTGGCATGAGCCTCAGTCGAGATTTGTAAAAGAGGACTAAGTCCCCAGGTTGAAACTCTTTTCTTTTGATGTGCTGATCATGTACAGCCTTCATCTTCTCCTTGTATAGTCTGGAGTTCTCATAAGCTTCTAGGCGAAGGCTTTCCAGTTCTTGCAGCTGCAACTTCCTTTCAGCTCCGGCTTTTACAATTCCCATGTTGCACTCCTTTACTGCCCAAAAGGCTTTGTGCTCTACTTCAACAGGGAGATGACACACTTCTCCATAAACTAAGCGGAAAGGACTCATCCCAATGGGTGTTTTGTATGCTGTTCTGTATGCCCAGAGTGCATCTTGTAGCCTGGTGCTCTAGTCTCTTCTATGAGGTTTGACTATCTTCTGCAAGATACACTTTATCTCTCTGTTTGACACCTCGGCTTGCCCATTAGTCTGAGGATGGTAGGCTGTTGCAACCTTATGAATTATCACATGCTTCTTCATTAATCCTGTTAGTCTCCTGTTACAAAAATGGGTGCCTTGATCGCTCACGATTGCTCGTGGTGATCCAAAGCGACAAATAATGTGGTTTCTCACAAAGGAAACAACAGTGTTAGCATCATCAGTGCGGGTAGGAATTGCTTCCACCCATTTGGAAACGGACCCATGAAGTCAATGCCCCAAACATCAAAAATTTCACAGAAAAGCATAATTTGTTGAGGCATCTCATCCCTCTTGGATATATTACCAAATTTTTGGCATGGGAAACAAGATCTATAAAAATCAGCAGCGTCTCTAAAAAGAATAGGCCACCAGAATCCATAGTCTAAGATTTTTCTAGCTGTTCTTTGAGGGCCAAAATGTCCTCCACTCTCAGATGAGTGACAGGCCTCTAAGATAGACTGGAATTCTGATTGAGGTACACACCGTCTAATTACTTGGTCAGCGCCACATCTCCATAAATATGGGTCATCCCATACATAATATTTAGATTCGCTTTTCAGCTTGTCTCTTTGATGCTTAGAAAAGTTTGGAGGAAAGGTGCGGCTAACTAGATAATTAGCTACAGGTGCATACCAAGGGACTACCTCAAATATTGCTTGCAGGTTATCAAATGGGAAATTATCAGCTATAGGAGTGGCGTCATCTGTAATGTGCTCAAGGCGACTCAAGTGGTCTGCCACTAAATTCTGGTTACGACTCCTATCCTTAATTTCCAAATTAAATTCTTGTAATAGCAGTATCCAACGTATAAGCCTTGGTTTGGACTCCTTTTTAGCTAATAGATACTTTAGAGCAGCGTGGTCTGAGTACACTACTACCTTCGTACCAAGTAAATAGGCTCAGAATTTATCCAGAGCAAAAACAATAGCAAGAAGCTCTTTCTCAGTAGTAGTGTAATTGGACTGAGCGGCATCTAAAGTTTTAGACGCATAAGCAATAACAAAGGGGTCCTTACCTTCATGCTGAGCCAGTGCTGCTCCTACTGCATGGTTGGAGGCGTCGCACATTATTTCAAATGGCTGGCTCCAGTCTGGTCCTCTCACAATTGGAGCTTGAGTCAGGGCGGTCTTCAGTTTATCAAACACTTATTTGCAATCCTCACTGAACTCGAACTCAATATCCTTCTGCAGTAGCCTGGATAAGGAAAGTGCTACCTTACTGAAGTCCTTAATGAATCTCCTGTAAAAACTTGCATGGCCAAGGAACGAACGGACTTTCCTCACAGAGGAGGGGTAAGGTAAACTAGAAATAACATCCACCTTTGCTGGATCTACAGAAATGCCAGTACTAGACACAACATGTCCTAGTATAATACCTTGTTTTACCATAAAGTGACATTTTTCAAAATTTAATACAAGGTTTGTACTGACACATCTATCTAATACTCTAGATAATCCATCTAAGCAAAGGCTAAAGGAATCGCCATATACACTAAAATCATCCATGAAAACTTCCATACAGTCCTCAATAAGATCAGAGAAAAGACTCATCATGCACCTTTGGAAGGTAGCTGGTGCATTGCACAAGCCAAAGGGCATTCTCTTGTAAGCATAAGTCCCAAACAGACATGTAAAAGTGGTCTTTTCCTGATCCTCAGGAGCTATATGAATCTGGAAATAACCTGTGTAACAATCTAAAAAACAATAATGTGATTTACCTGACAGGCGATCCAGCATTTGATCAATGAATGGAAGAGGATAGTGATCTTTACGAGTGGCCTGGTTGAGGCGTCTGTAGTCAATGCAGACCCTCCAGGCGTTCTGAACTCTGGTTGCAATGAGATCTCCATGCTCATTCTTCACTGTAGTGACTCCAGACTTCTTGGGCACCACTTGTACTGGGCTTACCCATTCACTATCTGAAATGGGGTAGATGATATCTGCCTCCAGTAGTCTAGTCACTTCCTTCTTGACAACCTCTAAGATAGTGGGGTTCAGTCTTCTCTGGGGTTGACGGACAGGTCTTTCTCCCTCTTCTAAAAATATCCTATGCTCACAGACTTGAGGGTTGATGCCTACTATGTCTGCCAAACTCCAACCAATTTCCTTCTTGTGCCTCCTCAGCATACTAAGTAACTGCTCTTCCTGTTGAGAAGTGAGTTCCCTTGCAATGATAACTGGAAACTTCTGCTCGTCTTCAAGGTAAGCATATTTGAGGTGTGGAGGAAGGGGTTTTAGTTCTAACTTCTGATCATGGTCAGGCTCTGGGTTGTCTGGAGCTGGTAACAATGGTAAAGCACTGTCATTGTCCTCTGAGAATGTCCCCACACTTGGACCTTGTCCTATGTACTTCTCTTCAAATTCATCCTGGTGAACCTCAGCCACGGTTTCATCTATGATATCACACTGAAGGATAGAATGATCCTCTGGCGGATGCTTCATAACTCCATTCAGATTGAAGATTACTACTCAGCCATCTATTTCAAAAGAGTATGTTCATGAAAAAGTATCTAATTTAAACTTCAAGGTCTTTAGGAATGGTCTTCCGAGTAGGATTGATGATGGCTTCTCTGAGTCATTTTGGGGCATCTCCAGGATATAAAAATCAATGGGAAATGTGATCCCCTTAATGCCCACTAATACATCTTCAGCAACTCCAGTCACTGTAATAATGCTTTTATCTGCTAACACAAAACAAGCTGCCGACCTTTTTAAGGGAGCGAGTCTCAAAATATCATATATAGACAAAGGCATTATACTCACACATGCTCCTAAATCACACATGCAGTCAGAAAATACTACACCACCAATAGTACAATTAACCATACATGGACCTGGGTCACTACACTTTTCAAGTAAACCTCCCATTAAAGCAGATATGGAACTACCTAAAGGAATAGTTTCTAATTCATTAATTTTGTCTTTATGTATACATAAATCTTTTAGAAACTTGGCATATTTAGGTACCTGTTGAATAACATCAAAAAGAGGAACAGTTACCTCAATCTTATTGAATATCTCTACCATTTTGGGATCAGGTTCCAGCTGCTTCCTGGGCTTCCTTGCAAGTTATAGAAATGGAATGGGAGTGGTGTCTTCTGCAGTATCTGCGCCCTGTGGTGCTTCCTCTTGTGGTTGATTTTCTTCTTTTTCAGCCATGTCCTGTATGTCCTCTTCCTCTTCAACAGCTTCTATTTCCACTACCTCTTCAACTGAGGCGTGTTCTGGTGGGCTTGGCTCCTTCTGATTCCTCTCCTGCAACGTGGTTCCGGACCTTAGGGTGATGGCATTAATGCGACCCTTTGGATTGGGTAATGGTTGAGAGGGGATTCCACTGGAGCTCAAAGGCTGGTTATTGGAGTTATTCATTGATCCAATCTGTGAGACAAGAGCTTGCAAAGTAGAGTTTAGACCATTTAATGTAGCATAAAGGTTATTTTCCATTGTCTGTTGTCTTCGATCAATAGATTGTAGTAAGTCGTCATTAGAAGATGAAGAAGGATAAGTAATTTGAGAGGTCTGCTGTTGGGTATTCTGTGGTCTTTGGGATCACCTCAGGTGAGGTGCTCTGTAAGGCTGATTCTGGTTCTGCTGCCTGTTGTTGTTGTTATTCCACCTCTAATTTCCCTGATTGTCTCTGCCTCCTCTGTTGTTGTTGTCCCTCCAATTCTGGTTAGAATTCTCCTGCCATCCGTGGCTGTAATTGCCACCTTGATTGTACCCTTGGTTGGGGCGGTCATAGAAGTTATGAGTGGCTGCTACGGTATTGTCTTCCTGCTGGAGCTACGGACATTCATCAGTATAATGGCTATAATCAGCACAGACTCCGCAAACTCTTTGTGGGACTAACTGTTGGCTTTGCTGTGGTGGAGAAGGTTGAGCTTGCTGAACTTGTTGTTGATTCAATTGCATCTGCTTTAGCAAGTTGGTCATTTCACAGATACTCTGAGTTAGAGCAGCAGTCTCTCTGCTAGAGGATACTTCTACAACGGCTTCTGAACGGCCTTGTTTCTGCCTGTGATTCCGAGTAGATTCAGCTAAGTCGTTGATCAATTGCCATGCCTCATTAGTGGTCTTGTACTTTTTCATAGACCCATTGCTAGCACTTTCTAATGTGGTCTTATCTTGGGGCCTCATGCCCTGTGTGACGTAACCGAGTAACACTATCTTGTCAATCATATGGTGGGGGCATACTTCCAGAAGATTATTGAAGTGCTCCCAGTATTCATAGAGAGTCTCGGATTCATCCTGAACAATCATAGAAATGTCTTTCCTCAGTTTATCAGTAACTTCAGCTGGAAAGAACTTTTCCAAAAATTCTCTTCTAAGTGTATCCTAGTCGGATACAGTTGCTGCGGGTTGAGTGTAGTACCACTCTCTTGCCTTTTCCTCAAGAGAAAACGGGAAAGCTTTCCACAAAAGTAAAGTTTCATCTGCACCATCACGCCTGACAGTAGAACAGGCTGCTTGAAAATCGCTCAGGTGCTTGATAGGCTCTTGAGCAGGTAAGCCATGAAACTTGGACATCAAATTGAGCAGTGTAGTCTTTATTTCAAAGTCTGTAGCCACCGCTGGGTGATGCGCTTGAAACGGTTGCATTGTAAAATCAGGGGCTCCAGCCTCCTGGATAGTAACTCTCCTAGGTGCTGCCATGTTACCTACATGTAAATTAAACGAATTAGTAGAACGAGAGCTGGTTTCTTCCTCAAATGATGTTTTAGATCCACCCTCAGAGAGGACTAACCGACGCCGAGCTTGCCTTATTCGTGAAATAGTTCTTTTAATCTCAGGATCGAATACTGGCAAGCTTGGATCAGGAAGTGAATGCGTCATCTAACGAAAGAAACAAGCAGCTCAAAGTAGCAAGATAAAATAAAATGCAAATAAATAAATTCCAATCAATAACTTAGCACTCTATTGCAACTCCCCGGTAACGGCGCCAAAAATTGACGTGGCGGAAATTGGCGAGTCAAGAATTGTTATAAGATATGCGTTGCAAGTATAGTTCTTAACCAACCAGAAATCCGCTTATCAATTTAGAAGGGTGTCACAAAAATTAAAATTAAAATACTGGGAGTATGAATCCCAGGTCGTCTCCCAACGAGTTGCAGAAAGGTGTGCTATTTTATTAATCAGATGTTTTCAAAAAGGTTTGGGTTGAATAAACAGGAAATTAAATTAGAGAAATTAAATAATTTAAATAAAAGCCTTGACTGGGAGTAGATTAGTTGGAAGCCCTATTCTTGTTGAAGTACTCTCAAGATTAATTGATAATTGAAGGTTGTTCTGTTTAGTCATTCCTTACTAGGTAAGGGAAAGTCAAACAAATTGGAATGCTACTTCTATTCACAAGTTCCAACCCACTCAATTAAAAGGGATTGGTGTCAGTGACTAGAGGGCAATCCAACAATAAACCCAATTACAATTTTTCTTTTTGAGCATTCCAACTCAAGGGTTCCTTTCAATCAACTCCCCATCAAGTTAGGCAACTACTCGCTCATTGTGAATGCAGAATTCATAACATAGAAAAGGGAATTAAAGAAAGACATGATAAATAAAAAGCAAAGAAATCAATTAAAAATAAAATTAATTCTTGTATTAATAAATTCTAGAAATAATTCAATAGTGAAATTGAGTAAATTAAAGGACATGGAAGTGTAAGAGCCAAGTAAAGAAAACGAACTCGAATGACGAAGTCTTGATGAGGTAATAACTCTTCTCAATATCTCAATGCAAAGAGCAATAGAAATAAAATCCTAAGAACTATGAATGTGTAGAGAGAAAACCTAGAGGAGGAGTGAAACTAGATCTAAAAACTAAAAATTGTGTAGAATGAATGTTGTCTTTGGTTTCTGCATGTTCTCTGGCTCTAGTCTGCTTTTCTGGGCCGAAAACTGGGTCAAAATAGGGCCCAAAATCGCCCCCAGCTAATTCTGCATATTATGCAGATCGCGCACGTCACGCGATCGCGTCATTCATGCGGACGCGTCATTCGGCGTTTTACCCTGCCACGCGAGTGCGTCGTCCACGCCTCCGCGTCACTCGTGCTATTCCAATCTGTGTGGTTGCGTGCGCCATGCAGTCGCATCACTGTGATTTCCTCTCTTTCGCGCGGTCGCGTGAGCCATGCGGCCGCGTCACTTCTCGTTGGTCATCTCCTCAATTTCTTGTGTTCCTTCCATTTTTGCAAGCTTCCTTTCCAATCTCCAACTCATTCATGCCTTATAAAGCCTGAAACACTTAACACACAGATCATGGCATCGAATGGAATAAAGGAGGATTAAAATACATAATTAAAAGTCTCTAGGAAGCAAGTTTTCAATCATGTAATAATTTTAGGAAGGAAATATAAATGCATGCTAATTATATGAATAAGTGGGTAAAGATCATGATAAAACCAGACAATTAAACACATTATAAACCATAAAATAGTGGTTTATCAAGCCAACATTCTAAAATTTTAACTTCAAATATACACTGTTTAATCATACATTCAAAAAGCAAAAGCAAATGACACCACATCAACATAATTAAACTATTCTTATTTTAAACTTGAAATTCATGAATCTCTCAATTCTTTTCAATAAAAATTTTCTTTTAAGCATGGTGAGAGATATATGAGACATTTTACAACTTTTAAGACATCAATACAAATAATCATGCAACTAGAACAAGAGAACAAATAAAACATAACAGAAAATAGACAAATAGTAAAAGGAAATGAAGTAAAAGAGAACAAGTCCACCTCTAATGATGGCGTCTAGTGCTCCTCCTTGAGGATCCAATGTGATGCTTGATCTCTTCTATGTCATCCCTTTGCCTTTGTTGCTCTTCCCTCATAGCCCTTTGGTCTTCCCTTATGGCTCTTTGATCTTCTCTTATTTTATTGAGGGTGGTAGCATGCCCTTGATGCTCCATCCTCAATTACTCCATGTTAGTGCTCAATTCTCCAAGAGAAGTTTGCCATTGATCCCAATAGCTTTGGAGAGGAAAGTACATCCCTTAAGGCATCTCAGGGATCTCATACTGAGGCGGATGCACAGGCTCTTGTGCATGCTCTCTAATTTGCTCTATCCTCTTCTTAGTGATGGGCTTATCCTCTCCAATGGAGACATCTCCATTTATGACAATTCCAGCTGAATTTCATAGATGATAGATGAGGTGTGGGAATGCCAACCTGGCATTGGCGTGAGGCTTCTCAGCTAGCTTGTACAATTCTTGAGGAATCACCTCATGTACTTCCACCTCAGTTCCAATCATGATGCAATAGATCATGATGGCTCTATCAACAATCACTTCTGACCGATTGCTAGTAGGAATGATGGAACATTGGATGTATTCCAACCATCCTCTAGCTATGGGCTTAAGGTCAACCCTTCTTAGTTGAATGGGCTTGTCTTGGGAATCCCTTTTCCACTGTGCTCCTTCCGCACAGATGTCAGAGAGCACTTGATCCAATCTCTGATGAAACTTGACTCTCCTAGTGTAAGGATGAGGATCTCCTTGCTTTAGAGGCAAGTTGAACGCCAACCTCATACTTTTCGGGCTGAAATCTAAGATATTTCCTCGGACCATGGTGCTCCACTTCCTTGGATTTGGGTTCACACTAATGTAATGGTTTTTAGTAACCCATGCATTAGCATAGAACTTTTGCACCATGAGAATCCCAACATCCTGAATAGGATTGGTTAGGACTTCCCAACCTCTTCTCTAGATCTCTCTTCAGATTTCTGGATACTCATTCTTCTTGAGATTGAAAGGGACCTCAGGGATCACTTTTTTCTCAGCCACTACTTCATAGAAGTGGTCTTGGTGGGCTTTGGTGATGAATCTCTCCATCTCCCAAGATTCAGAGGGATTGGCTATTGCCTTTCTTTTCCTTTTTCTAGAAGAGTCTCCATCCTTGGGTTCCATGAATGGTAATCAAAAGAAAAAAAAGCTATGCTTTTCCCACACCAAACTTAAAAATTTGCTCATCCTCGAGCAAAAATAAGTATAAGAGAAGAATGGAGTAGAAGAAGAAGAAAATAGAAGTAGAAAGAGGGAGAGAAAGGGCTCGGCCTTGTGGGGTGTGTAAAGGTATGAGAGGTGTATGTATGTAGGGTTATGGAGAGGGGTATTTATAGGAGTGGGGAAAGGTTAGGGTTTTGGGTAGGTGCTAGTTATGATGGTCATGGGGAAGTGGTATGGATGTGATTGAGCTAGGGTTTATAGGGAAGTGTGTATGGGGAAGTGTAAAAGTAGGTGGGGTTAAATGGGGTAGGTGAAAGATGCTATGGGACCCACAGGTCCTAAGAGGCTAGGAAATTCCAGATTCCCTGCTTCTCTGCATTGGCATTTGAATGCCTAGGGGCTGCTCCCGGGCTGGCGTTCAACGCCAGCAATGCTGCCCATTAGGGGCGTTGAATGCCCAGCAGGGATACCCTGGCTGGTGTTCAACTTTAACACTCCATCCAGAGTGTTCTGTTTTCACTTCTGTGAAATTATGTCTCTTGCCTGAATGCTGCATATGATCATGACTCTAACAACTGAAAGAAAAACAAAATGAAAGAAAATAAATATAGTTGAGTAGGGTTGGGTTGCCTCCCAATAAGTGCTTCTTTAACGTCACTAGCTTGACCTTTAGCCCCTTACAGAGGTGAGTATGGGCTCAGATTTTTCCCCTTGTAGTGAACCGTCTTCTTGCCTTCTCATGAATGAGCTCTACATGCTCTAAAGACAGGACATGACTCTTAGTGAAGACAACTCTCATGCCAGGTGAGAGGCCTTCAGTTGGGACTTTATTGTCCCTCCAGCCTTTAGGTACTTTCTTCTTAGTACCTTTGTGCTTAGAGCTTGTTGAGGTGTACCCAACACGAAACTTAGAATTGATGTCTGTGGGCTCTGTAAAGCTCTGTACAGAAATAGAGGGTTAGAACACTAGGTGTTGCACAGTTATCTCTCTTTTAGAGGGAGAATTGGGATGAGGCATCTTGAATAAGATGTGATCCTCTCCTAATTGTAGGGTCAGTTCTCCCTTAGCCACATCAATGATAACATTGGATGTGGCTAGGAAAGGTCTTCCAAAGATGACACAGTCATCCTCATCCTTTGCTATGTCCAAGACAATGAAGTTTATAAGGATGTAGTGATTTTCAACTTTAACCAAGACATCCTCCAATAAGCCATATGGCTTCTTCATGGTCTTGTCTACCATCTCTAAAGCGATATGTGCAGCTTGTACCTTAAGGATTCCCAGCTTCTCCATTACAGAGAGTGGCATGAGGTTAATGCTTGACCTTAGGTCACACAGACCCTTTTTAAAGGTCATGGTGCTTATGGTGCAAGGAATCAGAAAGCGTCTAGGATCTGGAAACTTCTGAGGTAGCTCTTGCTGAACCAAAGCATGGAGTTCTTTGCTAAGAAGTGGAGGATCTTCCTCTAAGGGTTTTGTACCAAATAATTTGGCATTCATCTTCATAAGAGCTCCTAGGTACCGAGCAACTTGCTCTTCCCTAGTGTCCTCATCCTCATCCGACGATGAGTAGTCATCAGAACTTATGCACTGCAGAAGTGCATGCAAAGGAACCTCAATAGTCTTTATGGTTTCCTTTGGTTCTGGGCTAGAGGGTTCTTAAGTGGGATTTGAGCACTCAAAGGGTGTGCTTTGACTGGCGTTCAACGTCAGCTCTGTGAGCTCTTTGGGCTTCAGACGCCCTTGCTCTCCACCCTGCCTGGCGTTAAACGCCAGTTCCTCTAGCATTCTGGGCGTTGAACGCCCAGCAGGGATGTCCTTGTTGGCGTTCAATACCAGCTTCCCTGGGTGAGTGGGCATTGAACGACCAGTGAAGGGTTCCTCACTGGCATTCAACGCTAGAATGGCTGCATGGTTGGGCATTAAACGCCCAGTGAGGGGTTTCTCACTGGCATTTAACGCCAGAAATACTACTGGTTGGGCGTTGAACGCCAAGAGAGGGGTTCCTCACTAGAGTTCAATGCTAGGAAGCCTGGTGTTTGGGCATTGAATGCCCAGCCAGTGCTCCCTGGCTGGCATTCAACACCAGCTCTGCTGCCAGGATGGGCGTTAAACGCCCAGTGAGAGTGATGAGCGGATAATTCATACCCTTTTTGGCATTGTTTTTACATAGTTTTTAATATATTTTAGTTACTTTTTACTATATTTTTATTAGTTTTTATGCAAAAATTACATTTCTAGACTTTGCTATGAGTTTGTGTGTTTTCCTATGATTTTAGGTATTTTCTGGCTGAAATTGAGGAACCTGAGCAAAAATCTTATTCAGAGGCTGAGAAAGGACTGCAGATGCTGTTGGATTCTGACCCTCCTGCACTCGAAATGGATTTTCTGGAGCTACAGAAGACCAATTGGCACGCTCTCAATTGCGTTGGAAAGTAGACATCTTTGGCTTTCCCGAAATGTATAATAGTTCATACTTTGCCTGAGATTTGATGGCCCAAACTGGCGTTCAAACACCCAACAAAGACCCTTTTCTGGAGTAAAATGCCAGAACTGGCACTAGAACTGGAGTTAAACGCCCAAACTGGCACCCAAGCTGGCGTTTAACTCCAAGAATGGCCTATGTACGTGAAAGATTCAATGCTCAGCCCAAGCACACACCAAGTGGGCCCGGAAGTGGATTTTTGCACTATCTGCACTTAGTTACCTATTTTCTATAATCCCTAGTAACTAGTTTAGTATAAATAGCACTTTTTAATATTGTATTAGAGAGATTTTTTTGACTTGATACTTTATCATCCTTGGATTTGGAGGCTGGCCATTCGGCCATGCCTAGACCTTTTTCTCTTATGTATTTTCAACGGTGGAGTTTCTACACCTCATAGATTAAGGTGCAGAGCTCTGCTGTTCTTCATGAATTAATGCAAGTACTATTGTTTCTCTTTCAATTCATGCTTACTTCTTCTCCAAGATATACTATTGTACTTAATTCAGTTAAGTCAGAATGAAGGGGTGACCCGTGACAATCACCCACTATCTTCTTTACTCGCTTACTCAAGATCCGCGTGCCTGACAACAACAAAGCGGTCTACATGATGTTCAACGTAGTCATTGGACGACAATCGGAGTATATTCTCTTGGGTCTCTAATCCACGATTTGCATCATCTCTCCTGACAACAGAGCATCCGAATCTATGAGATTAGAAACTTCGTGGTATAGGCTAGAACCAATTGGCAGTATTCCTGAGATCCGGAGAGTCTAAACCTTGTCTGTGGTATTCTGAGTAGGATCTGGGAAGGGATGACTGTGACGAGCTTCAAACTCGCGAATGTTGGGCGCAGTGACAGTGTGCAAAAGGATAGAGAGATCCTATTCTGACGCTAGTGAGAACCGACAGATGATTAGCCATGCGGTAGCTGTACCTGGTATTTTTCATCCGAGACGAGAAATCCGACAGTTGATTAGCCATGCAGAGACCGTACCTAGTATTTTTCATCCGAGAGGATCATACAGCTTGCGATGGAAGGGAGCACGCATGGTTGGAAGAAGACAATAGGAAAGCAGAGGTTCAGAGGCAACAAAGCATCTCCAAACGCTTATCTGAAATTTCCACCAGTGAATTACATAAGTATCTTTATTTTATTTTATGTTTTATTTATCTTTTAATTATCAAAATCTCATAACCATTTAAATCCGCCTAACTAAGATTTACAAGATGACCATAGCTTGCTTCAAGCCAACAATCTCCGTGGGATCGACCCTTACTCACGTAAGGTATTACTTGGACGACCCAGTACACTTGCTGGTTAGTTGTGTGGAGTTGTGAAAAGTGTGATCACAATTTCGTGCACCAACTTTTTGGCGCCATTGCCAGGGATTGTTTGAGTTTGGAAAATTGACGGTTCATCTTGTTGCTTAGATTAGGTAATTTTATTTTTTATGTTTAAGCTTTTTATTTTTATTTTCGAAAAATCATTCAAAAAAAAATAAAAAATGTTCTTCAGAATTTTTAAGAATGAATTCTAGAGCTTCTTGATATATGTTGAAGCCTGGCTGGCTGTTAAGCCATATCTAATCTTTTGGACTGAGGTTTCCATTTTCCATTGTAGAAAGGACATGTCGGTATTTGTTATGCTAAAGCTTGGCTAGCCATTTGGCCATGTCTAATTCTTTTGGACCGAAGCTTTAGACTAACATTGCATGAATCCTGTAATTCTTATTAAAACTTTTGAATTTCTTTATTTTCTTTTTCCAAAATAATTTCGAAAAAAATACAAAAAAATTAATAAAATCATAAAACCAAAATTTTTGTGTTTCTTGTTTGAGTCTAGTGTCAAATTTTAAGTTTGGTGTCAATTGTATTCTTTTAATTTTCTTAAAATTTTTGAAAATTCATGCATTATGTTCTTCATGATCTTCAAGTTGTTCTTGATGATTTTCTTTGTTTAATCTTGTGATTTTCTTATTTTGTGTTTTTTGTTGTTTTTCATATGCCTTTTCGAATTCAAAGTGTCTAAGCATTAAAAATTTCTAAGTTTGGTGTCTTGCATGTGTTTCTTTTCTTAAAAATTTTCAAAAATATGTTCTTGATGTTCATCATGATCTTCAAAGTGTTCTTGGTGTTCATCTTGACATTCAAAGTGTTCTTGCATGCATTATTTGTTTTAATCTTAAATTCTTATATCTTGTGTCATTTTGTTGTTTGTCTCTTTCTTCGTTAATTCAAAAATCAAAAAAATATCTTTCCCTTATTTTACTCATAAATTTCGAAATTTTGGGTTGACCTAGTCAAAAAATTTTAAATTTAGTTGTTTCTTGTTAGTCAAGTCAAAATTTTAATTTAAAAATTTTATCTTTTCAAATATTTTTCAAAAATCAAATCTTTTTTATTTTTCTTCTTAATATTTTCGAATTTCTTAAATAAAATTTTCAAAATCTTTTTCTTAATTTTGCTTCACATTTTCGAAAACTTTACTAACAATTAATGTTTTGATTCAAAAATTTCAAGTTTGTTACTTTCCTGTTAAGAAAGGTTCAATCTTTAAATTCTAGAATCATATCTTTTAGTTTCTTGTTAGTCAAGTCATCAACTTTAATTTTCAAAATCAAATCTTTTTAAATTTCTTTTTCAAATCTTTTTCAAAATAAATTTCAATCATATCTTTTTCAAAACTTAATTTCAAAATCTTTTTCTAACTTCTTATCTTTTCAAAATTTATTTTCAAATCTTTTTCAATTAACCACTTGACTTGTTTGTTTTTAGTTTTAAAAAGTTTACTATTTCTTATCTTTTTCAAAAACGACCTAACTACTTTTCTCTCTCTAATTTTCGAAAATCACTAACCACTTTTTCAAAATTCTTTTTCATTAACTAATCGTTTTAAATTCTAATTTTGTTTTATTTCTTTTCTTAAAATTCGAATTCTAAACTTATAATTAAAATACAAACAAAAATATTTTTCTTTTCTTTTAATTAATATTCGAATACTCTCTCTCTCTCATCTCTTTCTAATTATTTTATTTATTTACTAACACTTTTCTTCTACTCATAATTCGAACCCCCTCTCCCTCTCTGTGTTCGAATTTCTTCTTCTACCTCATTCTTCTATTCTTCTATTCTTATACTCACATAAAGAAATCTCTATACTGTGACATAGAGGATTCATCTTCTCTCTTTGTTCTCTTTTTTTTCATATGAGCAGGAACAGGGATAAAGATATTCTTGTTGAAACTGATCCTGAACCTGAAAGGACTCTGAAGAGGAAGCTAAGAGAAGCTAAAGCACAACACTCTGAAGAGGACCTAACAGAAATTTTCGAAAAAGAAGAAGACATGGCAGCTGAACTCAACAACAATGGTGGAGATGCAAGGAAGGTGCTTGGTGACTTTACTGCACCAACTTCCGACTTCTATGGAAGAAGCATCTCAATTCCTACAATTGGAGCAAACAACTTTGAGCTTAAGCCTCAATTAGTTTCTCTAATGCAGCAGAATTGCAAGTTTCATGGACTTCCATTGGAAGATCCTCATCAGTTCTTAGCTGAATTCTTGTAAATCTGTGATACTGTTAAGACCAATGGGTATATACTTATGCTTTTTCCCTTTGCTGTAAGAGACAGAGCTAGGATATGGTTGGACTCACAACCTAAAGAAAGCCTGAACTCTTGGGAAAAGTTGGTCAATGCTTTCTTGGCCAAATTCTTTCCACCTCAAAAGTTGAGCAAGCTTAGAGTGGAAGTCCAAACCTTCAGACAAAAGGAAGGTGAATCCCTCTATGAAGTTTGGGAAAGATACAAGCAATTGATCAGAAGGTGTCCTTCTAACATGCTTTCAGAATTGAGCATCTTATATATATTCTATGATGGTCTGTCTGAATTGTCCAAGATGTCATTGGATCACTCTGCTGGTGGATCTCTTCCTCTGAAGAAAACACCTGCAGAAGCCCAGGAACTCATTGAAATGGTTGCAAATAACCAGTTCATGTATACTTCTAAATGAAATCCTGTGAATAATGGGATGACTCAGAAGAAAGGAGTTCTTGAGATTGATACTCTGAATGCCATATTGGCTCAGAATAAAATATTGACTCAGCAAGTCAATAAAATTTCTCAGAATCTGACTGGATTGCAAGCTGCATCCGGCAGTACTAAAGAAGCCTCCTCTGAAGGAGAAACTTATGACCCTGAGAATCCTGAAATGGAAGAGGTGAATTGCATGGGAGAATCCTATGGAAATACCTATAATCCTTCATGGAGAAATCATCCAAATTTCTCATGGAAGGATCAACAGAAGCCTCAACAAGGCTTTAATAATAATAATAGTGGGAGAAATAGGTTTAGCAATAACAAACCTTTTCCATCATCTTCTGAGCAACAGACAGAGAACTCTAAGCAGAGCCTCTCTGACTTAGCAACCATAATCTCTGATCTATCTAAGTCCACTCTCAGTTTCATGACTGAAACAAGGTCCTCCATCAGAAATTTGGAGGCACAAGTGGGTCAACTGAGTAAAAGAGTTACTGAAATCCCTCATAGTACTCTCCCAAGCAATACAGAAGAGAATCCAAAGAGAGAGTGCAAGGCCATCAATATATCCAAAGTGGCCGAACCCATAGAGGAGGAAGAGGTAGTGATTTCCAGTGAGGAAGACCTCAGTGGACATCCACTGACCACTAAGGAGTTCCCTATTGAGAAAACAAAAGAATCTGAGGCTCATACAGAAACCATAGAGATTCTACTGAACTTACTGTTGCCATTCATTAACTCTGATGAGTATTTCTCCTCTGAAGAGGATGAAGATATTGTTTAAGAGCAAGTTGCTCAGTATCTAGGAGTAATCATGAAGCTGAATGCCAAGTTATTTGGTAATGAGACTTAGGAGGATGAACCTCCATTGCTCATTAATGAACTGAATGCCTTGGTTCAACAGAAATTACCTCAGAAGAAACCGGATCCCGAAAAGTTTTTAATACCTTGTACCATAGGCACCATGACCTTTAAGAAGGCTCTGTGTGACTTGGGGTCAGGAATAAACCTCATGCCACTCTCTGTAATGGAGAAACTAGGGATCTTTGAGGTACAAACTACAAGAATCTCATTAGAGATGGCAGATAAATCAATGAAACAGGCTTATGGACTTGTAGAGGATGTCTTAGTAAAGGTTGAAGGCCTGTACATCCCTGCTGACTTCATAATCCTAGACACTGGGAAGGATGAGGATGAATCCATCATCCTTGGAAGGCCCTTCCTTGCCACAGCAAGAGCTGTGATTGATGTGAAAAAAGGAGAGTTAGTCCTTCAATTGAATGAGGACTACCTTATGTTTAAGGCTCAAGGATCTTCTTCTGTAACCATGGAGAGAAAGCATGAAAAGCTTCTCTCAATACAGAGTCAAACAGAGCCCCCACACTCAACTTCTAAGTTTGGTGTTGGGAGGCCAACATTAAACTCTGAGTCCCTGTGAAGCTCTCTAAGAGATCACTGTCAAGCTATTGACATTAAAGAAGCGCTTATTGGGAGGCAACCCAATGTTATTTAATTATATTTATTTTTATAGACATTTGTTTTCCATTGTCATGTTATGTTTTCTTTAGGTTGATGATCATGTGAAGTCATAAAAACAGCTACAGAATTAAAGCGGAATCAAAAATAGCATCAAAAACAGCACACCCTGGAGGACAAGCTTACTGGCATTTAAATGCCAGTAAAGATAGCAGAATGGGCGTTTAACGCCAGTCTGGCAACATTCTGGGCGTTAAATGCCAGAATTGGCAGCCAGACTGGCGTTAAATTCCAGAAAAGGGTGTCTAGTGTCTAGCTGGCGTTAAACGCCAGAATTGGCAGATAGACTGGTGTTTAATACCAGAAAAGGGTGTCTGGTAGGCGTTAAACGCTAGAAAAGGGCATCAGCCTGATGTCTAACGCCAAAAAAGGTAGCAGAGATGGCGTTAAACGCCAGAAATGGCACACAGAGGGCGTTTAAATGCCAGAAAGGTGCAGGGAGCAGAATTCCTTGACACCTCAGGATCTGTGGACCCCACAGGATCCCCACCTACCCCAATTCACTCTCTCTCTTCTTCACACCTCTCCATAACACTCTTCCCCAAATACCCTTGACCAATCACATCAATACCTCTTCTCCAAATACCATTCACCTATCAAGTCCTATCCTATTCCCCATAATCTCTTCACCACTCACATCCATCCATCAAAAACCCCACCTACCTCACCATTCAAATTCAAAACATTTCCCTTCCAAACCCAACCTCCTCTTACACGAATTCACTCTCTCCCTTACCCTATAAATACCCCTCCTTACCACCTTCAATTTCACACATTATATACACTTAAACCCCCTTGGCCGAAATCAAACCACCCTTCCATCTCCTCCATTTTCTCTTCTTCTACTCCTTTCTTTCTTCTTTTACTCGAGGACGAGCAAACCTTTTAAGTTTGGTGTGGAAAAAAGCTCTGCATTTTTGTTTTTCAATAACCATTAATGGCACCTAAGGCCGAAGAAACCTCTAGAAAGAGGAAAGGGAAGGCAATTGCTTCCACCTCCGAGTCATGGGAGATGGAGAGATTCATCTCAAAAGTCCATCAAGACCACTTCTATGAAGTTGTGGCCAAGAAAAAGGTGATCCCTGAGGTCCTCTTCATGCTCAAAAAGAGTGAATATCTGGAGATCCGACGTGAGGTTTGAAGAAGAGGTTGGGAAGCTCTCACCAACCCCATCCAACAAGTCAGAATCTTAATGATTCAAGAGTTCTATGCTAATGCATGGATCACTAAGAACCATGATCAAAGTGTGATCCCGAACCCAAAGAATTGGCTCACAATGGTTCGGGAGAAATACTTAGATTTCAGTCTGGAAACCGTGAGGTTGGCATTCAACTTGCCAATGATGCAAGGAGATCCTTACCCTTTCACTAGAAGGGTCAACTATGATCAAAGGTTGGACCAAGTTCTCATGGACATCTGTGTGGAAGGAGCTCAATGGAAGAGAGACTCAAGAGGCAAACCGGTTCAATTGAGAAGGCCTGACCTCAAACCCGTGGCTAGGGAATAGTTGGAGTTCATCCAACGCTCTATCATTCCTACTAGCAACCGATCTGAAGTTACAGTAGACAGGGCTATCATGATCCATAGTATCATGATTGGAGAGGAAGTGGAAATTCATGAGATCATACCTCTAGAACTATACAAGGTGGCTGACAAGCCCTCCACTTTATTACATGATCATTAGTGTTTAGTGTCTATGTCTTGAAGCTATGAATGTCCTATGAATCCTTCACCTTTCTTAAATGAAAAATGTTTTCTAAAAAAGAAAAAGAAGTACATGAATTTCGAATTCTATCTTGAAATTAGTTTAATTATTTTGATGTGGTGGCAATACTTTTTGTTTTCTGAATGAATGCTTGAACAGTGAATATTTTTTATAGTGAAGTTTATGAATGTTAAAATTGTTGGCTTTTGAAAGAATAATGAAAAAGGAGAAATGTTATTGATAATCTGAAAAATCATAAAATTGATTCTTGAAGCAAGAAAAAGCTGTGAAAAGCAAAAGCTTGCAAAAAAATGACGAAAAAAAATAAAGAAAAAAAAGAAAGAAAAAGAAAAAACAAGCAGAAAAAGCCAATAACCCTTTAAACCAAAAAGGATCCAAGGCTTTAAGCATTAATGGATAGGAGGGCCCAAAGGAATAAAATCCTGGCCTAAGTGGCTAAACCAAGCTGTGCCTAACCATGTGCTTGTGGCATGAAGGTGTCAAGTGAAAAGCTTGAGACCGAGCAGTTAAAGTCGTGATCCAAAGTAAAAAGAGTGTGCTTAAGAGCTCTGGGCACCTCTAACTGGGGACTCTAGCAAAGCTGAGTCACAATCTGAAAAGATTCACCCAGTTATGTGTCTGTGGCATTTATGTATCTGGTGGTAATACTGGAAAACAAAATGCTTAGGGTCACGGCCAAGACTCATAAAGTAGCTGTGTTCAAGAATCAACATACTAAACTAGGAGAATCAATAACACTATCTGAATTCTGAGTTCCTCTGGATGCCAATCATGATGAACTTCAAAGGATAAAGTGAGATGCCAAAACTGTCCAGAAGCAAAAAGCTACTAGCCCCGCTCATCTAATCAAAACTAATCTTCATTGATAATTTTGGAATTTATTGTATTTTCTCTTCTTTTTATCCCATTTTGTTTTTAGCTGCTTAGGGACAAGCAACAATTTAAGTTTGGTGTTGTGATGAGCGGATAATTTATACCCTTTTTGGCATTGTTTTTACATAGTTTTTAATATGTTTTAGTTACTTTTTATTATATTTTTATTAGTTTTTATGCAAAAATCACATTTCTAGACTTTGCTATGATTTTGTGTGTTTTTTTGTGATTTTAGGTATTTTCTGGCTGAAATTGAGGAACCTGAGCAAAAATCTTATTCAGAGGCTGAGAAAGGACTGCAGATGTTGTTGGATTCTGACCTTCCTTCACTCAAAGTGGATTTTTTGGAGCTACAGATACTCAATTGTCGCGCTCTCAATTGCGTTGGAAAGTAGACATCTTGGGCTTTCCAGAAATGTATAATAGTCTATACTTTTCCCGAGATTTGATGGCCCAAACTGGCGTTCAAACGCCCACCAAAGACCCTTTTCTGGAGTAAAACGCTAGAACTGGCACCAGAACTGGAGTTAAACGCCCAAACTGGCTTCCAAGCTGACGTTTAACTCCAAGAATGGCCTATGCACGTGAAAGCTTCAATGCTCAGCCCAAGCACACACCAAGTGGGCCCCGGAAGTGGATTTCTGCACTATCTGCACTTAGTTACCTATTTTCTGTAATCCCTAGTAACTAGTTTAGTATAAATAGCACTTTTTAATATTGTATTAGAGAGTTTTTTTGACTTGATACTTTATCATCCTTGGATTTGGAGGCTAGCCATTCAACCATGCCTAGACCTTTTTCTCTTATGTATTTTCAACGGTGGAGTTCCTATACCTAATAGATTAAGGTGCGGAGCTCTGCTGTTCTTCATGAATTAATGCAAGTACTATTGTTTCTCTTTCAATTTACGCTTACTTCTTCTCCAAGATATACTCTTGTACTTAATTCAATTAAGTCAGAATGAAGGGGTGACCCGTGACAATCACCCACTATCTCGTTACTCGCTTAGCCAAGATCCGCGTGCCTGACAACCACAAAGCGGTCTACATGATGTTCAACGTAGTCATTGGATGACAGTCGGAGTATATTCTCTTGGGTCTCTAATCCACGATTTGCATCATCTCTCCTGACAACAGAGCATCTGAATCCGTGAGATTAGAACCTTCGTGGTATAGGCTAGAACCAATTGGCAGCATTCTTGAGATTCGAAGAGTCCAAACCTTGTCTGTGGTATTCCGAGTAGGATCTGGGAAGGGATGACTATGACGAGCTTCAAACTCGCGAATGTTGGGCGCAGTGACAGTGTGCAAAAGGATAGAGAGATCCTATTCTGACACTAGTGAGAACCGACAGATGATTAGCCGTGCGGTAGCTGTACCTGGTATTTTTCATTCGAGACGAGAAATCTAACAGTTGATTAGCCGTGCAGAGACCGTACCTGTTATTTTTCATCCGAGAGGATCATACAGCTTGCCATGGAAGGGAGCACGCATGGTTGGAAGAAGACAATAGGAAAGCAGAGGTTCAGAGGCAACAAAGCATCTCCAAACGCTTATCTGAAATTCCCACCAGTGAATTACATAAGTATCTTTATTTTATTTTATGTGTTATTTATCCTTTAATTATCAAAACCTCATAACCATTTAAATCCGCCTGACTAAGATTTACAAGATAACCATAGCTTGCTTCAAGCCGACAATCTCCGTGGGATCGACCCTTACTCACGTAAGGTATTACTTGGACGACCCAGTGCACTTGCTGATTAGTTGTGCGGAATTGTGAAAAGTGTGATCACAATTTCATGCACCAGAGAGCTTCTTCACTGGTGTTTAGCACTAGGCTTGCTACCTTTGTGGGCGTTGAATGCCCAGTGAAGGCTTCTTCACTGGCGTTCAACACCTTTCCATTCTCATCTGATTTGGCCATGTCTTTCATGGTTATGGCCTTGCACTCTTCTCTAGGATTAACCTCAGTATTACTAGTAAGAGTTTCAGGAGGAATCTCATGGATCCTCTTGCTTAGTTGACCAACTTGCACCTCCATGTTTTTAGTGGAGGACATTGTTCATGAAACTTTGCGTGGTCCTAGAGAGGATGGAAACCAAAGTTACTAAGTCAGAAAGGTTCTATTTAGAGGTCTCCATATTTCCTTGAGAAGATGGGAATGGTGGTCTGTTATTGAACCTATTCTGGTTCCTTCCACCTTGACTGTTATTGAAACCTTGCTAAGGTTTCTGTTGATCCTTCCATGAAAGGTTAGGATGATTCTTCCATGAAAGATTGTAGGTGTTTCCATACAGTTCTCCCATGTAATTCACCTCCTCCATGGTGGGTTGCTCAGGATCATAAGCTTCTTCTTCAGGAGAAGCTTCCTGGGTACTGCAAGCTGCAGTTTGCATTCCAGTCAGATGCTGAGAGATCATATTGACTTGCTGAGTCAATATCTTATTCTAAGCCAAGATGGCATTCAGAGTCTCAACTTCATGAACTCATTTCTTCTGAGAGATTCCATGGTTAACAGGGTTTCTTTCAGAAGTGTACATGAACTGGTTGTTAGCAACCATCTCAATAAGTTCTCTTGCTTCTGCAGGTGTTTTTTTCAAGTGGAGGGATCTACCTGCAGAGCTATCCAATGAAATCTTGGATATCTCAGACAAGCCATCATAGAACACGACTATGATGGACCATTCTGAGAGCATGTCAGGAGGACATCTTCTAATCAATTGCTTGTATCTTTCTCAAGCTTTATAGAGGGATTCACCTTCTCTTTGTCTGAAGGTTTGAACTTCCACTCTAATTTTTCTCATCCTTTGAGGGGGGAAAGAACTTAGCCAGAAAAGCATTAACCAGCTTTTCCCAGAGTCAAGACTCTCTCTTGGTTGGGCATCCAACCAAAACTTAGCTTTGTCTCTTACTGCAAAGGGAAAGAGCATCAGCTTAAAGACTTCAGGATTAACTCCATTAGTCTTTACAGTATCACAGATCTATAAGAATTCAGCTAAAAACTGATGTGGATCTTTCATTGGAAGTCCATGAAACTTGCAGTTCTGCTATAGAAGAGAGACTAACTGAGGCTTAAGCTCAAAATTGTTAGCTCCAATGGCAGGTACAGAAATGCTTCTGCCATAAAAGTCAGAGATAGGCATAGTGAAGTCACCAAGAACCTTTCTGGGCTCCTCTTATGGTTCGGCCATGTCCTCTGTTTCTTGTTCAAAACTTTCTGAAAGGTCTCTTCCGAAGTGTTGTGCTTTAGCTTGTTGTAAATGCCTCTTTAGAGTCTTATCAGGTTCAGGATTAGGAGTCAAGAGGGGTTCTTTATCCTTGTTCCTTGTCATAAACAAGAAAAAAAAAAGAAAAAGGAAAAAAAGAAAGCTTTTTGTACCACTTGGATCAAAGAGTTTTCAGTTAGATGTGAAGAGAGAAAAAGAAGATAGAATAAAAGAAGTAGAAGAAGGATACTTTGAAAATAGGGGATAGAAGTAAATAAGAGGTAGAAGATGGGAAAGAAGAATACAGAGGGGGAAGAAGAAGAATAATATGAGTAGAGGTGAGAAGAAATATAAATAGAAAAAGTAAATAAGAATTAAAATATTTTTTTTTATTTTATTTATTAATTAGTTTTCGAAAATTGAAATTAATTAATTTAAAAAGATTTTAAAATTTAAATGTTAAATTTTAGAAAATAGAAGAGAAAGAAGAAGAAGAAATTTTCGAAAATTGAGAGAGGAAAGAGTTAGTTAGATAGTTTTAAAAAAGAAGAGAGAGAGAAGATAAGATATTAATTAAGAAAAGATTTGAATTTAAAATAAGATAAGAAAAGATTTCAAATTAAAATTTTGAAATTAGAAAAAGATAATGTATGAAATTAAAAAGATTTGAAAATGATTTTAAAAATATAAGATTTTAAAATTTTGATTTTGAAAAAAAAGATATGATTTTTAAAATTAAAATTTTAATTCTTAAATTTGAAAATTTGAAAAAGATAACGTAAGATTTTTAAATTTTGAAAAAGATAAGAAAAAGATAAGATTTTTGAAAAAGATATGATTTTTATTTTTGAAAAGATTTGATTTTTGAAATTTTGAAAACTAAGATATGATAAGATAAAAATTTGAAATTGAAATCTAAATTTTTAAATAAGATTTTTGAAAATTGTGGTTAAAATTAAGTTAGAAAAGATATTTTTTATTTTTTAATTTAATGATGAAAGAGAAAAATACACAAAGAACATAATACTTAAAACTTTTAGATCTAATGCTCCTTATTTTCGAAAATTTTGGAGAAAAACACAAAAGAATACCAAACTTAAAAATTTTAAGATCAAAACACAAAAAAGACTCTAGAACACTTTGAAGACTAACAAGAACACGAAGAACAAAATTCAAAGACACACAGATCATAAGAACATAAAAAGAACACCAAATTTAAAATTTTAGAAAATCACAAAGAAAGTTTCAAAAATTAAAGAAAATAAACAAGAAAACACCAAACTTAAAGACTTGACATAAGATTTAAACAAAGAAAATTTATTTTTGAAAAGTTTTTAAAAGGAAGATACCAAAAGATCAAAAATTGCTGTAGTTAATAAATACAGAGAATCAAAGAAGCAAAACTTTACCAAGAACATAAACACAAGACTCTAACCAATAACACAAATTAAGCAAAAAAATAAAAATATTTTTGAAAAAATTTTTGAAATTTTCAAAAAAAATAGAGAAGAAGAAAATAAAAATAAAAGACTCAAAGACTCAAATTAAGAACAAAAATTGAACAAAGAAAAGAAAAATATTTTTGAGAGAGGTTTTTAATTTTTTGAAAATTGAAGAAGAAGAAGATAAAAGTAAAAGACTCAAACAAAATAAAATAAAATAAATTACCTGGTCTAGGGAGCAAGACAATCCGTCAGTTTGTCCAAACTCAACAATCCCCGGCAATGGCACCAAAAACTTAGTGCGCACGAATCTCCACACTTTCGTACAACAGTACCAGCAAGTGCACTGGATCGTCCAAGTAATACCTGAGCGAGTCAGGGTCGATCCCACAAGGATTGTGGTTTGAAGCAAGCTATGGTTATCTTGCAGGTCTTAGTGAGGCAAATCAGAAGGTTTATATGTTTTGATGATAAGGGAAAACTATTCATAAAAGAAATAAAGAAAAAGGTCTAATATATAAACAGAGATAGGAATAGAATTGAGGATTAGAGTTGCTTTGTCTTTCTGAATTAACTCTGGTATTACTGCTCTCTTTGCTTGTGAGCGATTTCTTCAATGGTAAGCTGTATTTGATTGACACTGGTTTGAGCAACTGCCAATGCTCCTCCAGATCTAAACCCCAGGTTTAG
Organism: Arachis hypogaea; assembly: GCF_003086295.3. Classification (NCBI taxonomy): domain Eukaryota; kingdom Viridiplantae; phylum Streptophyta; class Magnoliopsida; order Fabales; family Fabaceae; genus Arachis; species Arachis hypogaea. The sequence continues at coordinate 117,239,362 of NC_092050.1, read as the reverse complement.
TGCGGATCCATTCTGATTGTGGGTGAAGCTCGTACAGTTCATTCTCCTTAATGATCCTACTCAAAATGCCACAGACAAGGTCAAATCTTCCGGATTAGAGAATGCTACAGCTTGGGTTCTAGCCTCTACCACAGAGACCCTAATCTCCTTGGAAATCGGCTGAACTGATGTCTCGAGAAGCCCCCAACGAAGTCGTGGATTAGCCGTCTGAGAGATGTATAAACATAGCTGTTGGTTCGTCATTGTCCGGTGAAAGACGCATTCTGAACCCAAGTAGATGCGGGTGTTTGTCAGGCACGTTCATCTTAATGTGATGAATAGAGCTAATTTGTCAGATCATCGTATTCATCACGATGAAGATCGAATATACATAGAATTAATCAAACACGGATCGAAGAGAAACAGTAGTACTTTTATTATTCATAGGACTCAGCAGGGCTCCTCCCTTCAACCTAGGAGGTTTAGAAACTCATACTGATAAGAAAATATAATGAAAAACATGAATAATGCTGAATGGTAGTCTGTTGTTCGAATGATTATGTAAAATACACTTTAAATACTAAATAGATGACTAGTAAGGGTAAAACAGTCTATTTAGTGATAAAATCTACTTCTGGGGCCCACTTGGTGAGTGTTTGGGCTGAGTTTTGATGAGATCCACGTGCTATGAGGTCTCTTGGGTGTGGAACGCCAGCTAGGGGGTCCTCTTTGGGCGTTTGTACATTGGTCTCTGCTTTTTGGGCGCTGGACGCCTGGAAGGGGGAAGGAAGCTGGCGTTAGATGCCAGTTTTGGGCCTTCTAATCCGAAGCAAAGTATAGACTATTATATATTGCTGGAAAGATCTAGAAGTCAGCTTTTGATGTCCATTGAGAGTGCTCCATTTGGCCTTTTATTGCTCTAGAAAAGCTCTTCCGAATGCAGGCAGGTCAGATCTGGACAGCATCTGTAGTGCTTTCTCTGTCTCTGAATCAAACTTCTGTTCCAGCTCCTCAATTCCAGCCAGAAAATATCTAAAATTATATAAAAACACAAAAACTCATAGCAGAATCTAAAAATGTGAATTTAACACTAAAACCTATAAAAACTTAATAAAAACTAAATAAAAACTACTAAAAACTATATGAAAGTGATGCCAAAAAGCGTATAAAATATCCGCTCATCATATATACTGTATGTAAATCTTCTCTGGCTAGCCTTAACTTTGCAGGCTGAGTTAGGAGCTTGTTATATTGTTTTCTTAGCTCTCTGCTTCTACTTTCTATTTAGTTATGCTTTTAAACCTTATATTTCTTCGCATGCAAGTAATCTTATTTTCTGAGTGTTGCGCTTTTTATTTTGCGATTTTGTTTTATCCGTTTTTCAAGGCTCCTCGTATACTGTATCCTTTCCAATATTATTACATTTATGTTTTATTTTAGAGGTCATAATACCACACCACCTCCGTTTTACGGCTTAAGCGTAAAGCTCTGTGTGGTAGGGTGTTACAAGACTCATCGGCCATAGGGCAGACATGCATTATGTGGATTAGTATGTTTTGATTGAGTGTGCATTACTTTAGTTTGCCTAATTGATTAGCCATACTTATCTGCTACTTGTCCTACTTGCTGTAATTTCATCCTATCTGTGTTTTCTTTGCCTGTCTTCTATGTCTTTCCAAGGGAGAGATCCCTCATGCTGGTGGAGGTGACACTGAGGGTAGTTCCACCAGTGAATAGGAGGTATGGTAAGACAGAAGGTGCATAATTAGATTATAATTAGAATCTCCTTAGATAGATTACCGATATTACTAGTTTAGAATAAGTTTTAAGTTTGAATCTGAGTGTCGAAGTTCTAGAAATGCCTCTGCCTTTCCCGGAACCTTATATATTAGCTTTGTAGGCACCTTTACCATACCGACAACCTCCGATTCTCATTTCATATATATTGTTATTTTTCAAATATAGGACGTGAAGCACCTCGCTGAGCATGCTGGATGACTCCTTCAGAAGCGAAGATCTACTTTTATGGAGTATGTATATGTATGTACTATTATATAAAACTTGTATTTGTCCATCCTAGAGGTTGACCTGGAGAATTAGGACTTGTATCTATCTTTTGGGTTGTATATATATATTCTAGCCGGCCTTTTCTTCGCAGGTCGAGTTTAGAACTTGATTATACTTATTAGTTAAAGTTCGATATATATATATATATATATATATATATATATATATATATATATATATCTTTTAGTTTTCTGTATAAGCTTTTTGCCTTATCGTTTTTCATAAGCGATACATCTTCGGTTTTGTTTTGATCATACCCTTTTTCTTTCAAGGCTCCTAGCTATATTATCCTTGTTATATATGTATGTATTTTGTTTTTTTAGAGGTCGTAGCGCCTCACCACCTTTGATTTACGTCCTAGGCGTAACGCTCTGTCTGGTAGGCTGTTACACTCTTTAGCTTTGGATTCGGTATATTATTTAAAAATTTATTTAGTTAAATTTTAAATAATTATGGTTTAGTTAAAAAAAATCAGATTATAGTATATTAGTTTGCATTAGTGATTTTTGCTTATTTTCCTGGTTGCTTATTATAGGTTACACAATTTTATCAATGGCTTCTAAATTGCTATGAAAGAAAAAGGTCAACCAGTTGAGGCAAGTATTTTTTATCATTGAAGCTTACTCTTTGTTAAACTTAAAGTGTTGTTATATTCTTAAAGTGTTATTATGTTAAACTTAAACTCACAATCCAAATTAGAATGTTAAACCTACTGTAATATCTCGAGTATGTGATATGTGTTGTGATTTTGTGTATGTGTGTTTCTTGACTTGTGATTTTCTCTGTAACTTTGGTTTGTTAAAGATGTTCGTATTATGAGGTTGGTTGCTATTGGCCATTTATTGAAGATCGTAAGTATTCTGTTGTGGAATTCCTGTATAACAAATGATCAAATGAATATAATTATACACTCCGACCCTACTAAGAACTCCCCAGTTCTTACCCCCTATTTCCACCCCTTTAAGCTACAGGTGCGAAGGTTTAGTACGGAGCTATAAGAGCATAGAATATTATATTCACGAGTTGAGTTATTAGAATTTATTTTTTCCCTCGTCGTTTATTATTTTGGTCTTTTTAGAGGGGTAGGACTTATAATTAAGGATTCTTGAATAAGTCTATATATATATATATATATGTGTGTGTGTGTGTGTGATTAAGTGATTTAAAACAAAGTCTTATTTCATTTTCTTAATTAAAGTTTCGGTTCGTATTCTCGATGGCTCAATATTATATAAAGATTGTATATATTAAAAAGGTGTAGAGGTGAGTAGCGCTCGAAATTTTAGTACGATGATGACATGCTAAAAGTTAGGGTGTTACATTATGGTATCAAAGCAGTTCGTTCCTGTTAGAGCCTTGGGAATGAACTGACTATGCTTCACTACATACTTTGAGTGTCTGTCATGCAGTAGGACTTGTCCTAATGACAAGAATTTGAGTTTCAGATGCATGACTATCTATTGATTAATGCTGTTAGTCGACCGTTGTATTCCTCATGGCATTAGGTCTGGCCAGCTTAATATTGATGATTTGTGTACATGGAAACACTAACAGGTTATCATAGACGAAATATAAGTAATAGGTATGGAGGATCACGAGGTTTGGGAATGTTAGAAATCACGTTTTAAGGATTCATTTCGACGTATACTCTTTATTCGTGCTATGTGACTTGGTGTCAGCTCTTCTTTCGTTATTTTCATTGGAATTCTTTGTTTTGGATTCCCTCCTTGAAATGAGATTTGATTACTTCTTTCAACCACACTTTATCATTCATGTATGTCCTTGCCTGATTGTGATCCTATCTATTCACTTGAAATCTTTTCGAGTGTTCATCCTTGATGTTGCAAGTAGTTTTCTCATGAATCTAGTTTCTTTTTAGTAGGGTTCGAATTTATTTTATTGTATCAATTTTCGAGGGTGAAAATTTTTATAAGTTAGGTAGGATATAACAACCCGAATTTTTGAAAAATAAATAATGAGTTATTCATAATTTATTATTTTATTTAAAAAAAATTATTTTTCAAAAATAATTAAATTAAATTTTATAATACCTTGAGTTTAAAATTCATTAAGATTTTTAAATAATTTTTATTATAATGAGATATTTTAAAAATAATAAAAAAATTATTATTATTATTATTAAAATAAAAAAAAAAAAAGAAGAATGTGGCGGAAGCCATTAAGGGAAGAAAGAAAGAATGAGATAAAATGTGGCTTACTATAATATAAAATGTGGCATTTGTCCTATAACCAATGGCTTTTGTCCCTTCCATGACACCTAACCCTTTTCTTTTGAAAACTTCAACATTAATCCATTCTTTCTTTTCATCACGAAGCCATTTAAGAAAGAAAAGGAAAGAAAGGCCGTGAGTGAGAGAGAATGAGAAGCCATAGCACCGTAAACTTTCTGCGTTCGATTTCTTGAGTTTTGTAACTCCAATTAAAAATCTAATCCGATAAAAATATTTGTATTCTCTTCCTTTACACGTTGGCATCACTTTTGTTCAATTGAAGTTGATGGTGGCGTAGCTCCCCTTCTCCTTGAGTTCGGTCAATTGGAGTTCTAGGAGGCACTGATGATTTGTAACATTTTCTTCTTTAGCAGCTCAGTCAGAAAGCTTCTTCGGAGGTCCCATTGGTTTAATTTCGTATGGAGGTAGGTTTGGTAATTTTATAATAATTAAATGTGAATTTGATAAGTGAACGTTGATTTGATTAATTATTGTTTGAGTTTGAATGAGTTTATGTTGAATTATTGTTGAATTATCATTGTTTGCTTGAGATTTTAATTCGGTTATATATGAATAGCCAGCTGGGGTGTTTCGATTATTTTGGGAGTAAAAATAGAATTTTCAAAAGCTTTAATATTTATATTAACTGACTTTGAATTATTAAAGAAATGATTTTTACTACTAGAATTGGTTTGATTTATTGGAAGCGATTTAAAAAGTGGTTTTTCTTGGCTTTGGAGTTAAGTTGATATTGAATGAGCTAAGAAGGTTTGGAAGGCTGAGTATGAGATGTATGAGGCTGAAATGATGCCGATTAACTGAAATGATTGTTATTGAAATGTGATTGATGATTAAATGATTATGAGTTAATGAATGAATATGATAAATGAGGTATGAATGAGGATAATTAATGATAAGTATGTTTAAGTTTTCTCTCTGTTGTAAAGTGTGTCGGACACTATATCCCAAGAGCGTGGCAGGCGCTATATCTCAAGAGTGTGGGAACACTTTATCCCATGACATGCTGCGGGCAATATATTCCATGAATGTGGCAGATACTATATCCCAAGAGTGTGACGAGAACTATATCCCAAGAGTGTGGATCATGTCAAAGAGACAATATCGGGGTTAGCTACCGGGTGTGTCAGATTCTGGCAAAGTAACCGACATGTGAGCTCACGGCTAGTAGGAATAGACATGCATCATGCTTGTTTGCACATACTTCTTTGTGATATGTGTTGTGATTATGTGTATGTGTGCTTATTGACTTGTGATTTTATCTGTAACTTTGGTTTGTTAAAGATGTATATATTATGAGGTTGGTTGCTATTGGCCATTTATTAAAGATCGCAAGTATTCTGTTGTGGAATTTCTGTATAACAAATGATCAAATGAATATAACTATACACCCCGACCCTACTAAGAATTCCCCAGTTCTTACCCCCAATTTCCACTGTAACACCCTAACTTTTAGCACCTCACGATCGCACTAAAAGTTCGGGCGTCACTACCTGTACTCCTTTAATTTTATACTATATTTATTTAATACTGAGCCTTTGCAATTACGACCCGAAACCTTTAATTCAGAAAATGAAGATTCTTTATTTTAAAACACTTAACCACAAAGGTATAATGTATTCACATAGCATTAAATACATATAATTATTCCAAGATTCTCAAAAACAAATCCTATCCCCTCTAAAAATTAAAAACAATAAACGACGAGGGGAAAATAAAATCTAACAATTCAACTCGTGAACATAATAATAATAATAATAATAATAATAATAATAATAATAATAATAATAATAATAATAATAATAATAATAATAATAATAATAATAATAATAATAATAATAATAATAATAATAATAATAATAATAATTCTTTTGGATTAATTAGGATTTGGTAAATTTTAAATCAAATTAGGTTATATTGTATTAATTTTGAAAATCTAATTTAATTCCTCAAAATTATTTTAAAAATATTATTTAATTATCAATTTGCTAATTGACTTTCAATCAAGTATTTTAATTTAAAATTAGAGATAATATAATTAATTTTCTTTGTTTATAAAAATTAAAGTATTAAATTTCAAAATCTCAATTATTTAAACTAAATCATATAAAATTTTTATTCTTTTACAACTACTAAGAGTTATGATTTAAATATAGAAAATTATTCAATAATTATAAAATTTAGTAAAATTTCTATTTTAATTATCAAAACTTGATTTAATTACTTTTAATAAAATAGTTTCTGAATATAAAGTCTTTAATAAATAAATAAATTTGAAATCGGCTTAAAATAAGATTTTTCAAAAGTTTTGGGTCTTACATTATGGCGTCGAGCTTGCGCTGATTGCCGGTAGTCATAAACGAGTGGTATTCTTAACCACAGACACGTATGCACGAAGGACACAACAGAAAACCATATCTGAGACTAGTTCTCAGATAATGTCAAGTTGCAGGGCAAAAATTGACACATGACTTCATGGCCTTCATAGGAAAGGCATTCATCATATGCATTTGTGTGAATTGCTTGAGTGTACTTGTGTTGCTGTATTGTGTTATTTGTTAATTCATTTCTATTTGATTTATGTGTGAATTGTTTATATGTTTGTATTGTGTGCTTGTTTGTGTTTGTTGGTTCCTGAATATGTCAAGGATTAAGATAACTGAGAACTGATGCGTAAACTATCTGAATTGTGTAACTAAGGAATGGCTAATGAAATTGAGGTAACTATGAACTAATTTTTGTAATTGAGAACGGATCAATGTAACTGAATGCTGAGTAACGTGACTAAGATTTGCTTAAGCAACATAATTTGAAGAAACTAACTAAAGTGTTTAAAGTAAGTCTTAAAGAATTCTAAAGGTTTAATAAAGGTGTTTGTTTTTAAGTATAAGATTTGCATTTTATTTCATTACTCTCACGGCATTCACTTTTCCTACCGAGAACGTACGGATTCATTCTCACCCCAAAATTTTTGAAAACCTTTTCAACATTACAGGACGACTGACTATGAGGCTGCAGGAGCAAAAGACTTCTTTTGAGCAGTTGTATATTTTTATACTTATTTTTCCTAGCCCGAAATGTAGTATTTTTACAAAGGGATAGGTTTTGTAATTAGTTTTATATGTAATACTATAATGTACTATTAATATTAAGTATGTGTATATGTGTTATTTATTTTTGATGGAAAACTTTTAACTCTTTAGAAAAATTGTCGACAGATCAATGCGTAAAGGCTCAATATTAAATAGATAATAAAAAAATTAGGTTAGTAACACTTTACTTATGATACAATCATGATATGCTGAAAATTGGGTCGTTATATTTACTATTTGTTGACTCTTATTCTTTGTCTTATATATTTAATTAGTTTGGTTGTTGTTGTAATTTTTTGTTCTTAGTCAACTTCTTCTTATTTAAATATGTATTTTAGCTTTTGACCATTTTTTAATGAATTAAGTTTTTTTTAAAACCATTTGAAAGTATAATTGACTCTTTCCATGTGTTGAACAGGTTTCATACAAACATGCCTGTCTTTATTTGTTTGGTTATTTTCACCTTACAACGTAAATTTTTCTATTGGTTTGAAACTCATGTAAGTCTTAAACATGGATAAAATGTTACATACTACTTGTTAATTCTTAATTTTCTTTCAATTATACCTTTTTTCTTCAAATCAGGTTAAAGCTTTGTACAACAAAAAAATGAACAAATTACCCATCAAATTTTATGTTTAGCAAGAGCTCCAGCAAGAGAAGCCATGTGCGGTAAAGGATACAAAACAAATGGTTTTATCTTCCACATAAAAGATTATGACAATCATCGAAAAACTCAAAGTAGTCAGGTTATGTTAAAGCTAAATTTTCGAAAGGAGTATTTTGGAGTCATGAAAGATATTGTAGAGTTATTATATATGAATGACATCAAAGTTGTAATGTTTAAATGCTTATGGTGGGATGTGGATAATTATGGTAGAGGAGTAAAGGTAGATAAAAAAAGGTTGATGATTTGTTGTTGAATTTGGTGGAAAATTTATGATGAATTTGTTGAATGGATTGTATGGTTGTGAATGTTGGTATGTTGTAGAGTTAATGGAAGTATGTGATATTGTGTAGGTGACGTTAGGATTTTTGCCAGTAAAGAATTTCATAAAAACAGTTGCGTGGTAGATATAGTCTCTAAACCGACAGAAATCCCTTTGTACAAACGTTTTGGTTGTCACAAGTAACAAACCCCTTTAAAATTGAAGGGAAGTATGTTCTTATTATTGGTTATGAGTTTTGTAAATTGGGGGTTTTGGAGCTTGGGCAATGAGCACAGATATATTTAAATGACAAATAAAATAACTGTAAAATAAACTTTTGGCAAGGTATGAGAAATTGGAAGTCCAGTCTAGTTATCCTTATCAATGATGATGAAAACTGAATCTTAATTCCACTTAGTTAACCTTTGCTATAACAAGGGAAGGTCAAGTGACTAATTAGTTAGATCTTTGAATCCTAGTTAATTCCTAAGAAAAGATTGGGATTATTGAAGATTAATTCAATTAGCAAGGATAACAATTATCAATTATGCTATTGAGTTGGATAACTCCTGAGTTACTGATAACCAAGACCAAAAGGGAAAATATCTAAATTAAATTAAAAGCATTCATATAAATAAAGCAAAGCAAAATTAAGTCTGAAAATACCTCGAATCGCATTCACAAAAGAACTTAAATCTTACATACAAATTAAATTGGAGAAATAAATAAAAAGAACATTGAACCTGGGATTGAGAGTCACTCCTAAAACTAAAAGAAGTCCTAAATCCTAATCCTAAGGGAGAGGAGAGAACCTCTCTCTCTAAAAACTACATCTACTCCTAAAATTGTAAATGTGAAAGTCTCTCTATGAATGGATGCATTCTCCCACTTTATAGCCTCTAATCTGTATTTTCTGGGCCGAGAACTGGGTCGAAAACTGCCCAGAAATCGCTGGAGAAGAATTCAAACACGCTGATTTCCGTCACTGTGATGCGGCCGCATGGAGCATGCAATCGCGTCGCCTAGCGTTAAGACAACTATGGCATATTAAATATCAAATCGAAGCCCCAGACGTTAGCTTTCCAACACAACTAGAACCGCGTCGTTTGGACTTATGTAGCTAAAGTTATAGCCATTTGAGTGCGAAGAGGTCAGGCTGGACAGCTTAGCAGTTTCTCCAGCTTCTTTTATTCCTTCCACTTTTGCATGCTTCCTTTCTATCCTCTGAGCCATTCCTGCCCTGTAATCTCTGAAATCACTTAACGCACATGTCAAGGCATCTAATGGTAATAATAGAGGATCAATCATAGGGAACTTAAGGCCAAAGAAGAATGTTTTCAATCAAAGCACATAATTAGCAAGGCAAATGTAAAACCATGCAAATAGTATGAATAAGTGGATAAAGAGTTGATAAAAACCACTCAATTGAGTACAAGATAAACCATAAAATAGTGGTTTATCAACCTCCCCACACTTAAACAATAGCATGTCCTCATGCTAAGCTCAAGAGAAGCTAAAAAGATGAAGAGGAATGGTAGAATGTATGAAATGAAACCTATCTATATGAATGGAACTACATGAAAAATGTTTCTACCTACTTGGTTAAAAATAAATAAATTCTCCAAGACAAATATAAATCAGATTCCACTAATTCAAATCATACAAAATAAGGTACAAGTAAACTTGTAAGAAGATAGCTCATGAAAGCAGGGAACATAGAATTTAGCATTGAACCCTTACTGGTAGTGTATATCACTCTAACTCTCAAGTGTCTAGGGTCAATCACTCTACTCTTCTCTAATCATGCTTTCTAAACTTTGTTCTTCATCTAACCAATCAACATTATTTAATGTACCAATGCAAACATCATGAGGTCTTTTCAAGGTTGTAATGGGGCTAAGGTAAAGGTAAGGATATATTTATGGTCAAGTGAGCTATAATATGAATCTTTAATCAACCTAAACTTTCACCTAACATATATATACTCTATATAACTCTAATTCATGCCTAGCTACCCAAGATTCCCACTTTTACATCACATACTCATGTATCAACTTTTTTCTTTTTAATTTATCACATGTGCATTGATTTTTTCATTAACTCAATATTGGGGTAATTTTGTCCCCTTATTTATTTATTTTTTTTTCTCGTTTTTTTTTTCTTTTTTTTTTTTTTGAATCATAAAAGCAAACATAACTTATCAATGCACATGGATTTTTCATTATTTTTCTATTTTAGTTTTTCATGAGTAGGTTTCCAAATTTTCCATATTCAAATAAATTAAAAACATGATACATTCCCTTATCAACCCATGTTCCCACAATTTCCCCATACTTATTTGATACACAATCTCTATCTTAAGCTAACCAAAGATTCAATTGGGATAATTAATTTGTTTTCTGCTTAAGGCTAGTGATGTGGTAAAATATAGAACAAATGGGGATTAAAAAGACTCAATGGGGCTAACAAGGGTGATGTAAAATGTAGGCTAATTTGGGATAAGTGAGCTAGAATCAAACAATGGCCTCAATCATATGCAAGCATGTAAATACACTAAATAATGGACCTATAAAATGGAACAAATCAAAGATTGCAATTATAGAGAAGAAAACACACAGGAATAAAAATTTATGGTTAAATAATGTAACCATATAAATAAGCTCAAAATCTCACAGGTTGTGTGTTCTTTGGCTCAAAAACCATGTTCCACATACAACTTCAAACAAGTTTTAACATAAAAAATTTTTTTTCAATTTAAATTAGTGAAATTTTTCAAAGATAGGGTCTTAAAAGAATTTTATTACTTTAACCAAGTAGTAACTAAATGTATAAAATCAAACAAATATGCAAATGCAATAACTAATTTAACAAAGAAAATTTAAACATTGGTGTTGAAGCAGAAAGGTACTAACCCATGGAGATCGGTATCGACCTCCCCACACTTAAAGATTGCACCGTCCTCGGTGCATGCTAAGATATGCAAGTGGACGGGTGGCTTCAACTGATGCTTTTCTCTATAGATTGTGCAGATTGACTTGCCTGTCTCCCCATGTAAATGTCTTCCGCTTCCCTTCCGGGTGGCCATCCTGAAAGAAAAAGAGAAGAAGAGTAACCCAGAACTAAAGATAGGAAAATAAATACAGTATGGGTGGGTTAATGCCAAATAATAAGGGTCTCAATTACATGGTAGCTACAACATGCAAGTGAGAAAACAATAGAAGTCATGGCATGCTAGTGGTACAAAATGTACAACAATGGGGAAGAGAGTGGGGAAGGAGAGATAATATAAATTCATGTCAATACAAAAGTAATACAGATATAAAAGATTGGCATTGATTTAAATAATATTACTTAATAAGAATGAAACAAGTCACTAAGCACCAAGAAAATACCAGAAAAGATGTAACAGTTGAATAAGAACATTTGAACACCAATAATAATTTTAAAAATATGCAATGAATGAAAGTATACAAATAAATTAAATAAAATAGAATGGAAGTGAGAGAAAATAAGAAAGCAAGAAGAAAGAAATAAGAAAAGATAAGAAAAATAAGGATTAGAGAAGAAAAGATAAGAAATTTGGCTGATCTGGATATTCTGTGCGCCGCTTGTGACGCGGACGCGTGAGTGACGCGGTCGCGTGGTGCGCGATAAGGTCAGGTGACGCGGACGCGTGGGTCACGTGATCGCATGGCCTGTTTTGTGCGATTGGCGCGAGTGCAGCCTTGCAGTCGCGCAACTCTCTGTTCGAAACTCTTTTTGCCAAAAATCTGGGTGACGCGATCGCGTGGTTGACGCGGTCGCGTGGGTGGCCATCTTTTGAAAACGACGCGAACGCGTGGGGCACGCGTTCGCGTGGGAGGGCTTGGGCTTCCAGCACGAGTCCAGCCCAACTCCAGCTCAACTTTCTGCCATGCACCCATTTACGTCGACTTCTCAGAGCCACGCGGTCGCGTGGGTGTCGCGATCGCGTGGGAAGCTATTTTTCCAAATGACGCGGCCGCGTCAGCGACGCGGTCGCGTGGATCAATTTGTGCCATTAGCGCACTTCCAGCCACGCTTTCGCGTGACTCTCTGTTCAATTCTTTTCTTCCCAACGCACACACGACGCGGACGCGTCGCGTGCGAAAAATCCCCTTTTTTTTATAATCTGAAAAATGAAGAATGCAGTGTTAATATGAATGTGATGCAAAACTCCAGGTTCAATATAATAAAATAAAATAAAATAAAACTAGAAAACAAATAAAACTAAATAAAAATGAAAAAGGAACAATCATACCATGGTGGGTTGTCTCCCACCTAGCACTTTTAGTTAAAGTCCTTAAGTTGGACATTTGATGAGCTTCCTGTTATGGTGGCTTGTGTTTGAACTCATCCAGGAATCTCCACCAATGTTTGTATCTCCAGTAACCTCCGGGGTCCCAAACTAAGCATGTAAAGCCCTTAAGAAGCTTCAAACAGATTCTTAGGCTCCCGGGGTAACAAGTGTCAGAGCAGATTCTAGGATCCCAAATCTTGCTTTTACACCCGTCTTCTTGTTGATCATCATGATTCCATCCGGGTGGTTCAGCCTTAGAATTCTCACTGAGGCGTCCAAACAACTTCCTAGACCCATTCAGTTGAGCTTTATACCAACCTTTGCATTTAAACTTTGAGCTTCCAACCATAATGAACCTTGTAGGACAATTCTTACCACTGGCCATCTTCCTCTTACTCTTAATGCCACAAAGAGCTCTAAGTTGACCATTCGTCTCCAGTAGCTCATATTCAAGTGGGATTAGAAAGCTAAGGGATATGAATTTTACCCACTTGAATGTTGTGAAGGATGATGGTAACTTAGGGGGAGGGGTCTCCAATAACTTTGGCAAGGTGATTTCAAGCTCCACTCCCTTGTGCTCTTTGACAACTTCCACCTCTTTGCAAGTTTCTTCAATATCAACCTCTTCTTCTTTAATCTCCATCTCTTGACCAACCTCTTCCAAGTCTTCAACTATGATATGCCTTGGAGGTTGTACACCCTCCTCAGCATTAATTTCAATCACCTTGGAAGGAGGTTCTATAACTGGACTTTCCAATGGAGGTACAACATCTCTTAAGTCTGCAACCACTTCTTCCTTTTTAATAATTGCTGCCTTGTCCAGTTGTTTAAGTATAAAATCGTACTCATCCTTGATGGTTTTCTTTCCATGACGACTCTTTTCAACTACTCTTTCACCTTCAAGGGTCTCTCCTACCTTTACCCGTAGGGCCTCCTCTAGCTCTTTATGAAGTATGGATTCGCGAAGATGATTCCTTCTTTCCTGTTCCATATCAATAGCATAATTGGGATCATCTTGCTCTTGGATTGATGGATGTGGGTGCTCTTCCATGGAGGGTGGTGATGGGATGAAAAGATCATTATGTGGTTGAAAAGGAAGTGCACTAGAGCTTGAGGGTTGAATATTGGAGGTAGAGGGTTGGTTCATGCGAGATATAAGATTTTGGAGTGTAGAGGTGAGACCAATGATGTTAGAGATGAGTGTATTGTTATCCAATGGAGGTTGGGGTAGATCTATGTATGGCTCATTCGGTTCATAGGGTGGTTGGTATGGTGGATGTGGGTTAGGATCATATGGAGGTAAATGGTGTAAAGGGGTTTGTGAGTTTGGTGGTTCAAAGTTATGTTGAGGAAAGGGTTCATAGGCACATGGAGGTGGTTGTTACCATAAGGGTTGATCAAATCCTTGAGGCTCCTCCCATCTTTGATTGTTCCTACCTTGATGCCTGTTCTCATTGTAATTTCTTCTTCCTGCAACATAATTGTAACCAGACTCATAGCCAAAGGGGTGAGAGTTCATAGTAACAAATAAAAATTAAAAACGAAAATAAAAATAAATTTAAATTAAAAGGATATGTAAATTTTGAATTTGAAAATTAAATTTTGAAATTTTGAATTTTAAATTTTTGAATTTTGAATTTTTGAAATTTAAATTTTTGAAAATTTTTAAATTTGAATTTTGAAATTTGATTTTTGAAATAAGATAAGATAAAATAAAAATTTTAAAATAAAAACCAATAACCTCTTAACTTAAGAAAAGGCAAAAAAAAAACAAAAATAAAAACAAATAAACAAGCAAAAATAAAATATTTACAATAACCAATAATAAGGCACACGTTTGCAATTCCCCGGCAACGGCGCCATTTTGACGTTAGGATTTTTGCCAGTAAAGAATTTCATAAAAACAGTCGCATTGTAGATATAGTCTCTAAACCGACAGAAATCCCTTCGTACAAACGTTTTGGTTGTCACAAGTAACAAACCCCTTTAAAATTGATAACCGAGTATTTAAACCTCGGGTCGTCTTCTCAAGAAATTGCAGGAAAGTATGTTCTTATTATTGGTTATGAGTTTTGTAAATTGGGGGTTTTGGAGCTTGGGCAATGAGCACAAATATATTTAAATGACAAATAAAATAACTGTAAAATAAAATTTTGGCAAGGTATGAGAAATTGGATGTCCAATCTAGTTATCCTTATCAATGATGATGAAAACTGAATCTTAATTCCACTTAGTTAACCTTTGCTATAACAAGGGAAGGTCAAGTGACTAATTAGTTAGATCTTTGAATCCTAGTTAATTCCTAAGAAAAGATTGGGATTATTGAAGATCAATTCAATTAGCAAGGATAACAATTATCAATTATGCTGTTGAGTTGGATAACTCCTGAGTTACTGATTTCTTAACCAAGACTAAAAGGGGAAATATCTAAATTAAATTAAAAGCATTCATATAAATAAAGCAAAGCAAAATTAAGTCTGAAAATACCTCGAATTGCATTCACAAAAGAACTTAAATCTGACATACAAATTAAATTGGAGAAATAAATAAAAAGAACATTGAACCTGGGATTGAGAGTCACTCCTAAAACTAAGAGAAGTCCTAAATCCTAATCCTAAGAGAGAGGAGAGAACCTCTCTCTCTAAAAACTACATCTACTCCTAAAATTGTGAATGTGAAAGCCTCTCTATGAATGGATGCATTCTCCCACTTCATAGCCTCTAATCTGTGTTTTCTGGGTCGAGAACTGGGTCGAAAACTGCCCAGAAATCGCTGGAGAAGAATTCAAACACGCTGATTTCCGTCACTGCAACGCGGCTGCATGGAGCACGCGGTCGCGTCACCTAGCATCAGGACAACTATGGCATATTATATATCAAATCGAAGCCCTGGACATTAGCTTTCCAACGCAACTGAAACCGCGTCATTTGGACTTCTGTAGCTAAAGTTATAGCTGTTTGAGTGCGAAGAGGTCAGGCTGGACAGCTTAGCAGTTTCTCCAGCTTCTTGTATTCCTTCCACTTTTGCATGCTTCCTTACTATCCTCTAAGCCATTCCTGTCCTGTAATCTCTGAAATCACTTAACGCACATGTCAATGCATCTAATGGTAATAAGAGAGGATCAATCATAGGGAACTTAAGGCCAAAGAAGCATGTTTTCAATCAAAGCACATAATTAGGAAGGCAAATATAAAACCATGCAAATAGTATGAATAAGTGGGTAAAGAGTTGATAAAAACCACTCAATTGAGTACAAGATAAACCATAAAATAGTGGTTTATCAGTAGGTATATTTTGTGTTGAATTGGTTAGGAATTCGGTTGGTTTTGGATTTGGAAAGTTTGGAAAACTTGAGATTTGAGTTTTGGTAAAAACATGATTTTTGACCAACTTCGGCGGGCCATAGCTTTGCTTCCAGACTCCAAATTTTGTGAAACTTATTTTGAATAAAAATTGGGTCCGTGAAGTTTATAATGTTCGAAGAACGGACTAAAAATAATTTTTAACGAAAAAATTATGCGCGTTTGAAGTTTAGGTTGTAAAATTGAATTCTGCAGCAAGTTATGAAAACCATAATTTCTGGTGTGCGTGCGTACAAACACTACCGTGCACATGCACAAACCAGAGCGTTGGTGAGACTCGTACGTACAAATGAGGGGGTGTGCGTATGCACACCAAGGGATGCTCGTCTGGTGCGTGCATACACACAGTACTAAACATACGCACAATGTCCTGCTTTACACTAAAACTCTATTTTAACTGTTTGGCCTTTCCAGCAAGCTTGTAACCCTCCGAAACCACCAATTTATTGAGAATTCACAATTTTTAAACTATCAACCATTACTTCAATTTTTCCAAAACTTTGAATACTCTGTTTAGGATCTGATAACCAGGTTTTAGGATACAGAAGATGGGTAATGGTGTTGATGGAGCTAGTTTTGGTATCAATGGAGATTTGAGAAGTGAATGAATGAATTGATAAGATATTATAAATGATGAATGAGACATCATAAGAATGATTATGATATTATGAGATGAGGATGAATGAGTTTGATGAGATATGATTGATGGTGATGATGAGAATTGAATTCAATTACGAATTTTTGAATGAATTAGAATGTATGGAGGATGGAGTTGAGAATGAAAGTGACTCTGATTGAGATGTACCATTGGGTAAGATACAGTGACGTTGTCCACTTGCTCCGAGTAAAGGAGTGAAACACCGGGTAAGAGGCAATGGTGTTGTCTATAACACCCTAATATTCAAATCCTTATGCTTCCCAACTTTCTAACTCTCCGACAATTCACAATCAGAATTATAAACAAAACCATCTCTAGCTATTCTATCTCAGCAATTCTATATCATTACCTCATATCCTCACCTGGAGCAAGTGAAATCACTTCACTGCGTCTACCTAAGGAGCTCAAATTATCTCATTTTCTACCTAGAGCAAGTGAAATCACTTCATTGCGTCTACCCAGGGAACTCAAATTATCTCATTCAATAATCATCATTTTAAATTAATCATATCATTATTCCATTTCAACAAGAACAGCCCTCAGCGTCAACCAACACCAGCATGAGGGACCTCTCAGTTGTACAAACACAAGCAATACAGACAAGTAATACACAATCAAAGTACAAGTAAAGCAAGTAGCATTTAACTAGGTAGCATAGCATATATGTACAATTTATCAATCCAAAACAAATAGGTAAACCCAAATAAGTCAAACACATGCAAATGTTGAATGCCTGCCCTATGCCTGATGATATCATCTTTCGGTTACAAAGCCAACCCGACATGTCCTAATAGCTAACCATTGGACAGTCCCTACGAGCACGCATTCCCAAGCTCAAAGTCATAACCAATAAAATAAAATATCCATGGGGAGATCTCATCTGGAAAGGTCTAAGTGTTCGGCCACATCTTACGACGCAGGGTCAATAGAATCTCGGATCTCAACCTGGAGCAAGTGGAGCCGACCCACTGCATCTACCAAGGAAATCCGAAACTCAGATAGTTTCACAAATCTTAAATCAACCTTGACTTGGAGTAAGTGGGAGCTAACCACTGCATCTACCCCAAGAGTCTCAAACCAAACCCAGAGCAAGTGGAATCACTCCACTGCATCTACCCAGGCAAGTATATGTCACCACATCACGGAACAAGTAGAATCAATGCCACTGCATCTACCTAGGCAGATGTATCACAATCAGTATCATATTTAATATCAATCTTGTAATCGTTATCATTCTCATTAACAATCTCATAATCATCATCATTTTCTTTATCAGTCTCATAATCATCATCATTTTCATCAACAATCTCATTATCATTATCACTCTCGCTAATAATCTCATAATCATCATCATTTTCACGATTCATCACTAATTCTCTTTTTATTTCATCCACAGAACTTACCAAGCTTAATTCACCATCTCTAAACTCATAACCACAATTACCCCTTTTATTCTTTTACTATTCTCACCCTTGATTCAATACCCTAAAATGGGTTAAAAAGTTTTAAGTAAGTGTTACGGAAGGTTGCAAGCTTGTCGGGAAGGCAAAACAGTTAAAAACAAAGTTTTCTTTTAAAAACAGGGCAGTGTGCGTACGCATAGGGTTGTCCGTATGCACGCCCAGAAGGATTTTCGAGTAGTGCGCGTACGCATAGAGGTGTGCGTACGCACAGTAAGTAAAAATTCTCATTCTGCTCATACGCACGATGCGTGCGAACGCCCCTAGCAGGGTGCACCTACCCGCGTGTGCGTGCGCACAGCTTGCAAAACTTCGTTGGTTGTGTGTGTGTATAGAGCGTGCTAGCACTCCCAACAGCAGCCATATCCCCGTGTGTTGGTCTGCACATTTTTTCAAAAATACACAGGGTGTGCGTGCACACAGGGCTGTGTATGTGCACACATATCAGAAATCACAAATTCTGCAGCATTCACAGAATTCAGATTTCAGACACCAACATTCAACGATCATATCTTTCTCTAAAAAATTTAGATTTCTACAAAATCTATACCGTTTTAAATTTCCTTAAAAAATCTTTAATTTGATATAAAATCCATCTAATTTCAAAAAGGGCAGCTCCAGATATGATCTGTCAAAGTTGGCCTAAAGCTCATTTTTACCAAAAACACATATTTACCAATTTTTTAATGATTTACTAGTCTCAATCATTTTCCAACCAACAAAATGAATCTAGATCGACTCAAATTACCTATTCACACACAACTAATTCCAATCCTACTCCTTTTACACATTCTACCTCAATTGCATCTATTCCACATTCTAAAAACCTCATTTTCCACTATTTTATTAATTAATCACATTTTCATACAATACATACCAACCCATCATTCAATCTCATACATTATCACACAATTCAATCATCTCTTACCGTCCTTACCTTTTTCCGGCCTCCGGCCCAAATTCATAATTCAATACACATTACTCAAACCATTAATCATTATCCAATTCCTCAATTCCACAACATACCAAACACACTCATTCGCACAAAACTTATTCCAATTCATTAATTTTCACATCATAATGTCTATATACATCAATTCAAATCAAGACACACAATTCAAACCTAATCCTAGGGGCATCTAGCCTAGGAATTTACATCACACCACACGGTACTTAAATGAAACTTAAACCATACCTCTTGTAGTCACAATAATTTGGTCCTTCCTTGTAAATTTCTACCAGTCACTAGCTTTAAACTCCACCAAGAGTTTCGCAAGCCAAATTCAAGTTCCAAAGAGCACCAAAATCTCACCCAACAACTCTAACACAACCAATATCATACATATATCAACTTAGGACTTACTAAATGTCATAAATTACAATGGTTAGAGGGCTCCCTACCTTAACCTATGAAATTGGTTGATGGAGTTCACCAATGACTCATACTAGAGCACCCCTAAACAACCAAAATCACAAGATTTTTTTAAAACCCAAACCAAATTTGAAATATAAGAGGAAAAACGAAACTGGGAAGAGGTCATTGAGAAACTCACCACAATACCTAGATAGAATTGAAGAGGAGGAGAAGAGCGACGCGTGGCCACAAACGACTCGTTGATTGGAGCTCTGTAGCTCAAGTTATGGTGATTTGAAGTATTAGGGAGCTATGGTTTCTCTCTTCTCATCTCACTCTTTTCATTTTAGAAACAATCACACTAAATGAGGGTTATGGTGGCTGAATGGCTTTAAGTTAGGGTTTATATATGTTGGGCTTGGGCCCAACTTGGGTCCGGTTCACATATATGGCCCGTTTAGCCCATTTTGGGCCAAAACCTTTAAGATTAATATTTTAAATGTGTGTTTAATTATTTTTACCTTCTCAATTACAACTTTTAAATTTTTAATCTTTCTTGCTAAAAATTATATTTTTCAATTGCAATACCGGACAGATCTCAGCCAGTACTGACAGTCAAATTTTTCACTACGCGTTTTTACACAGAAAACTATGTTTTCTGACTCAAAAAAATTCACTAAGTCTAAATATCATATTTAAATTATCAAATTCATATTGCTAAATTTTCTAATCATATTCGCTCATATTTAATTTATTATTTAATAAATTATGGTTTGACTGAATTTTACATTGTCTACTTGCTCGGCTAAAAGTTGAAACTCCAAGTAAGATGCAAGGGTTGAGTTTTGTCACCGTTGCTCTGAGTTGAAAATTGTAACACCGCTTGGGTAAGAGGCAAGGGGTGAGGTTACCCCCTTGCTCTGAGTTACGCGGGTAAGGTGCAAGTGTTGCAGTTTGGTCTCGTTTGCTCCGTGTTGTGGTGTTCTGTCCAGGGTTTGCTACGGAACATGTCGGGTTTGGCTATATAACCGACAAATGAGACTCATCGGCCATAGGGCAGACATGAATCATATACACTTGTATCCTTTGTTTGAGTATGCTTTATTTTGGCTTGCCTAATTGTTCAACTATAATTAACTGCTATTTGTCCTATCTATTGTACTTGCTATCTATATATGTGTTTTTCTTGATTGTATTATATGTGTTATATCTAAGAGACCCCTCATATGGTGGAAGCACGATGAGGAATGTTCCATTGGTGATTTGGAGGTTTGAAGAAGACAGGAGGTCAAGAGTTAGTTTAGAACTAAAAATCCTTTGGGTAGATTACCAGACTTTATTGTTTAGTATTGATTTTAAGTTTAATTCTGAGTGTCAGAGTTTTAGGAATTCCTCTGGCTTTCCCAGGACCTTATATATTATCTATGCGGGTACCGTTACCATGTTGAGAACCCCGGTTCT
The DNA here is from genome assembly GCF_003086295.3 of Arachis hypogaea. Classification (NCBI taxonomy): domain Eukaryota; kingdom Viridiplantae; phylum Streptophyta; class Magnoliopsida; order Fabales; family Fabaceae; genus Arachis; species Arachis hypogaea. The sequence continues at coordinate 117,218,433 of NC_092050.1, read as the reverse complement.
CATTCCATAGATATATTGGTTTTTTCAGATGCAGGACACGAGGTACCTCACTAAGCATTCTGGAGACTCTTTGGAAGCAAAGAACTCTTGTGAGACTTGTTATTTTGTATATATACATACATACATACATATATATATATATATATATATATATATATATATATATATATGCGTATTTTGTTTTAGAGGTCGTAGCGCCTCACCACCTTTGATTTACGTCCTAGGCGTAAAACTCTGTGTGGTTGGGTGTTACATTATGGTATCAGAGCAGTTCGTTCCAGTAGAGCCTGAAGGACAGACTGACTATACTTCTGGGCATTCTTTGGGTTGTGTGTGTATGCAACTTAGGATATCTGGCTGATATATGTAGCATACTTATTCATGAGAATGCATTTCGGACTTTGAAGCACTAAACTTTAGATATTAAGACTGATCACCTTAATATCAATTGTTCGGTGCAGACAAGACCCAAATGATGTCTCGTGGACGCGAGCAAGGCGATACGGCTGATTTTGACGCTTTTGCTGTGCGAGCTACTGCTAAAAGAAGGGAGCGAGTAACCTAGGAATTGAGGCCAAGAAGGGTAATTCCATCTATTTTCCTGGGAAATTAAAATTTTGTGAATCCTAATACTAATTTTGATGAATTGTATGAATGAGATTTAATTGTGTTGAATTTGGTGTTGAATCGGTGAATTGGAGTGTTTGGAACTCAGCTTTGGGTGGCTGAAATCTATTGGATTTGATTTGGAGTCTTTGAAGCTTGAATTTCGGTGTCTTTGGCTTAGGAAGAAATCAACCAAGGTATGGTTTTGGTTTCTCGTAGTTAATGTATAATGTTACGTGAAAATTTAGACTAGTTGACTGTAAGATAAGTTGAATTATGTGAATGGTGCATGTTTAGTGGATATAGCTAATGGATGTTGAGTGGATGTGAAGTTTAGTTTGAAATTAGTTAGTGGTTTTTATGAATTACATGTTGAGATGATTGTGGTGTGATTGGAGTTGATGAACTCATTATATATGTATGAATGTGATGAATATGATATTGAGTTGTAATGGAAGATTGGTATTTTTGGTAACTAAATGATTGAAGAGTAATGGGTTAAGGCTTGGTTGAGTTATATATATATATATATATATATATATATATATATATATATATATATATATATATATAGAGAGAGAGAGAGAGAGAAAAGAAAAAGGTTAATGATTTGTTGTTGAATTTGGTGGAAAATTTATGATGAATTTGTTGAATGGATTGTATGGTTGTGAATGTTGGTATGTTGTAGGGTTAATGGATGTATGTGATATTGTGTAGGTATATTTTGTGTTGAATTGGTTAGGAATTTGGTTGGTTTTGGATTTGGAAATTTGGAAAACTAGAGATTTGAGTTTTTGGTAAAAAACATTATTTTTGACCAACTTCGACGGGCCATAACTTAGCTTCTGGACCCCCAAATTTCGTTAAACTTGTTTTGAATGAAAATTGGGTCCGTGAAGTTTATAACGTTCGAAGAACAGACAAAAAAATAATTTTGAACGAAAAAATTATTCATACACAAACTACCGTGCACACAGACATACCAGAGCGTTAGTGAGACTTATTTGTACACATGAGGGGGTGTGCGTATGCACACCCTGGGGATTTCCCAAGTTGTGCGTACGCATACCATCATGCCTATGCACATGAAGAAAAGCTCGTCTGGTGTGTTCGTATACACAGTACCAGGAGCACGCACAATATCCTATTTTATACTAAAACTCTGTTTAATTGTTTGGCCTTCCTGGCAAGATTGTAACCCTCCGAAACCACCATTTTGTTGAGAATTCACAATTTTTAACTATCAACCATTACTCTAATTTTTTTGAAACTCTAAAAACTCTGTTTAGGGTCCAACAGATAGGTTTTAGCCTATGGAATAGGGATAAGGGTGTTGACGAAGCTAGTTTTGCTATCAAAATAGATTTGAAAAGTGAATGAATGACTTGATGAGATATTATAAATGATGAATGAAACATGATAAGAATGATTATGATATTATGAGATGAGGATGAATGAGTTTAATGAGATATGATTGATGGTGATGATGAGAATTGATTGTAATTATGAATTTTTGAGTTAATTAGAATGTTTGAAGAATGGAGTTGAGAATGAAAATAACTCTGATTAAGATGTACCACCAGGTAAGATGGAGTGGCGTTGTCCACTTGCTCTGGGTAAATAGACACTTGGTAAGAGGCAGCGGCGTTGTTCACTTGTTTCGAGTAAAGGAATGAGAAACCGGATAAGTGGCAGTGGCATTGTCTACTTGCTCTGCCTAAAGGTTCGAGACTTCGGGTAAGATTCAAGGGTTGAGTTTTGTCACTCATGTTTTGAGTTGATAATTGTAACACCGCTTGGGTAAGAGGAAAGGGGAGAGGTTACCCCATTGCTCTGGGTTACGTGGGTAAGATGCAAGGGTTGCAGTTTGGTCCCACTTGCAGACATGCATCATATGCACTTGTATGTTTTGTTTAAGTATTCTTTATTTTAGCTTGCCTAATTATTTAGCTGTAATTAACTGCTATTTGTCTTATCTGACGTACTTTCTATCCATATATGTGTTTTCTTTTATTGTATTATATGTGTTTGTATCTGAGAGACCCCTCATATAGGGGAGGCGTGGTGAGGGTTGTTCCATTGGTGATTCGGAGGTTTGACGAAGATAGGAAGTCAAGAGTTAGTTTAGAAATGGGAATCTTTTTTGGTAGATTACCAAACTTCATGGTTTAGTATTGATTTTAAGTTTGATTCTAATTGTTGGAGTTCTAGAAATGTCCCTAGCTTTTCCGGGACCTTATATATTATCTATCCGGGCACCTTTACCATGCTTAGAACCCTGGTTCTCATTCCATACATATATTGTTGTTTTTAGATGCAGGACGCGAGGCACCTCATTAAGCATTCTGGAGACTCTTTGGAAGTGAAGAACTCTTGTGGGACTTAATGTTTTGTATTTTGTTTATATATATATGCCTTTGCTTCGCAGGTCGAGTTTAGAGCTTGATTATGTGTTTATTCTTTGAAATTCTGTTTATATACTTGTCTCTTTGATTTTCTGTATAAGCCTTCTATCTAATCGCTTTTGGAGTGTGACGTGTGTTCGGTCTTGTTTTGTTCATCCTTTCTTCTAAGACTCCTAGTTAAACTATTATTCATATATATCTATTTACGTATTTTTGTTTTAGAGGTCGTAGCGTTTCACCACCTTTGATTACGTCCTAGGCGTAAAGCTCTGTGTGGTAGGATGTTACAAAAATGTCCTCCAGAATATTATTACTTTATATTATGGTATGAATTTTCCTGGCATACTAGACTCAATACATTGCACATTTTGTTTTAAATGAAAAATAGATATAATGAAATATGAAATGTTGTTAAACATATTTTGTTGCATAAAAAAAGTGAGAGGACATACATGCAATCCTGAGTTAGCAAAGTAATAAATTTGGAGTAATTAAGCATTCATTTAGCCTTGCTATGTTGTAAAGGAATTAAATTGATGTGTAAAATTTTTTTACCAAGCATTTTTTTGGTATATTCAAATTCATGTATTAACATTAAGACATTATTTAGTATTCTTATTGATCTTGTTGGGTTGATTTGATACTTTTTAGGATTTGCTTAAGGAATTATCATCTCAAATAAATAAAGTAATATTGGAGATGAATGAGCATAAGGTGATGGTAGAAGTATTTGGGCCTGAACGACATGGACAAATCATAGTTATGGGGCTGGCATGATACCTACACAGTTATAAGGTCCTAAATCATTCATATTTTTTAATCTTCAACAAAACTTTAAAGTGCAGAAAAAATATGAAGACTCTAAAGCAGAGGTGGAAGATTTGAAAAACAAGGTAGATCATATGGCAGGAATATTCGAACAACGATTGGATGGAAGGTTGTCTATAGTTCAAAGAGACAACTATCTTGCTTCACTTGATTATTGATTTAAGACTTTGATGAGTTTATGAGGTGTGATTCATATAAGACTATACAGAACTGAAACCATCAGTAATATGCATATCAGAAATTTTTTAAAGCAAGAATTTTTTTTTAAATTTGAAGGAACTGGAAGGTAAAGTCAGAATTTTTTTTAAAAAAATTTGATAACGCTGTGGCTATATCTCGCTATTGCCATGCTTTAAAAGCGTGGCTATATCTCTCGCTATTGCCACGCTTTAAAAGCGTGGCTGTATCTCTCGCTATTGTCACGCTTTTGAAGCGTGGCCGTATCTCTCGCTATTGTCATGCTTTAAAAGTGTGGCCGTATCTGTCATATATGGCCACCCTTTTTAAGCGTGGCAATCTATAAAAGCATGGCAAAAAAATAAAGCGTGGCAATAGGTCACCAAAAACGTGGCAATAGAGCAACCGCTATGCTAGCAGATGTGACCCTTTCAAAAGCGTGCTGATAACTCAAAAAGTGTGGCAAAAAGCTATCGCCACGCTTTAAAAGCATAGCAATTGAACTATTTTCTTGTAGTGGTGTTATTATGATCTTAAATATTGGATTTGATACTTGGTGTTAATTAGTGTTGATATACTTGTTAAATGCTACATAAAAAATGCTATTATGTACTAGTTTTGAATCGTAATCAATAGTCAAAATTGCAAAGATCTTATTTGATTTTATATAATGATTATATACGATAAGATAAAAGTCTATTCATATCATAGTGGTAAAGATTTTATTTTATCTAATGTTATAATTATTATCCTCATTTAAAAAAAATCAATAATGGATAAAATCTTAACTTTAATAATAATGAATATAAAAAAAGATATGATTGAATTTTTTATGGTAAAAAATTGTCAAAAAATATCTTCGATATAATATATTTCATCATTAATAATTATAAAAAATTTTTGTTTAATATTTTTATGATCAATAAATATCAAGATAAATAATATATATTTTTGACGGTTAATAAATATTAAAAATATTTTAAATTTTTTTAACAAATTATGTTTTACAGTTAATAGTTATCAAACAAAATTAAGCATTTTTCATCATTATTTATATGTCACAAATATTTGGATAAAATTTTTATTATCATATTTTTGTAGTTAAAATAATGTTAAGAAATTTTTTTACATGCTTTAATTCCTTTTTTACACATATGACCCTCAAAAATAATTTATGATATTATGGTGGATGCAAATACATGTAAAGGAACTTTTACGTTCAAATCACAAGTGTCTACAATTAAGGGAGGGTTTTCGAGAGTAGGGCATGTTCTAGATGCATTTCTGGACCAAGTCGGGTGTCTAGACTCAAATAAGGTGTTCAAAGGGAAGAAAGAAAGAAAATTAGCACACGGCGCTTTTTATTTGCATTTATTTATGTAAGGGCTACTCACTGGGGAACCCGTGAATCAGATAATAGATAACGAAACTTCTTTCCTTTAAGGATTTAATGGTACGACATAATGAATGACATGCAAAATAATAATTATGTGTGCATAAATGTCACACTGATTTAAAAGTGAATTGTACTACTAGTACTAGCACAAATAAGAGCAGTTATCTAAACTTTTATTATTCAATTTAAAATAAGTGTTCATCTATACCTATTTTTGTTCTTTTGGTACAATATCTATACTTATATAGGAAGGGAATTTGAATATTTGAATTTGTCCCTTGGTCTGTTGGTCATCACATTTTACGAACTACATACCCATTTCAAAAATCTTTATAAAACATATCTTGCATTTGTAAGATTCGAGTGCAAAATCATTTGTTAAAAAGTTAAAATACTTATATTTTGATTACTTTTCACATTAATAATTATTTGTATATTAATTATCTTTATTCTATAATATAAATTAGGAAAAATAAATTTTTAAATACTAATGTGCCTTTTATTTCACACCATAATGTTAGTCTCTTGTTTTATAAAAATTCCTTCATTTTTTTTATAAAATTTAACTAGAATTGAAATGATTTATTGGACTAAAAATATAAACAATAATTTTTATCTTTAGATATTAATCATTTGGTAGAGGTCAAGCCACAGTCCAATAGTGGTTTAGCGACAGTAGTGGTCTGGTAATCGTTATTGGTGGGAATGAAAAATTATGATAAATAAAAGCTAAAAATGTAACCTCAAATTATTTTATTAATTAATAAATCAAATAAATTTTTATTTTACATAAATAATTTTAAACACAATAATTATTTAAAGTTCAATTTATTTCAAATCAGGATTCCAAAAATATTTTATTACAAATTCACAATAAAGGAATCAAATTAATTATTTGAAAAAGGAATCAAATATTTTATTACAAATTCACAAATTATTTTATTATTTGAAAATAAATATTTTTATTTTTTATTTTGGGGTCAGAAATCAAGCAATTTAATTTGTATTGCAGATAAAGGTGCATCCCATCGTCCGCAACGAACTTTATTTAATGCTAATATTGTTTTGGTTAAATTATTTTATCAGTTTCTATAATTTTATTAAATTTAAAATTAAATTTTTATAATTTAAAATATAACATCCTACCACATAAAATTTTACGCTATAATCATAATCAAAGATGATGAAATATTATGACACCTAAAAAGAAAATTGATGAGCGGATAATTTATACGCTTTTTGGCATTGTTTTTAGTATGTTTTTAGTAGGATCTAGTTACTTTTAGGGATGTTTTCATTAGTTTTTATGTTAAATTCACATTTCTGGACTTTACTATGAGTTTGTGTGTTTTTCTGTGATTTCAGGTATTTTCTGGCTGAAATTGAGGGACTTGAGCAGAAATCAGATTCAGAGGTTGAAAAAGGACTGCTGATGCTGTTGGATTCTGACCACCCTGCACTCAAAGTGGATTTTCTGGAGCTACAGAACTCGAAATGGCGCGCTTCCAATTGCGTTGGAAAGTAGACATCCCGGGCTTTCCAGCAATATATAATAGTCCATACTTTGGCCAAGAATTGACGACGTAAACTGGCGTTCAACGCCAGCCTTCTGCCCAAATCTGGCGTCCAGCGCCAGAAAAGGATCCAAAACCAGAGTTGAACGCCCAAACTAGCACAAATACTGGCGTTCAACTCCACAAATGGCCTCTGCACGTGCAACACTTAGGCTCAGCCCAAACACACACCAAGTGGGCCCCGGAAGTGGATTTATTCATCAATTACTTACTCATGTAAACCCTAGTGACTAGTTTATTATAAATAGGACCTCTTACTATTGTATTAGGCGTCTTTTGGACCATCTTTGGATCCTGGATTGTATTTTGATCCTGTGATCACGTTTAGGGGGCTGGCCATCTCGGCCATGTCTGGACCTTTCACTTATGTATTTTCAACGGTAGAGTTTCTACACTCCATAGATTAAGGTGTGGAGCTCTGCTGTTCCTCAAAGATTAATGCAAAGTACTACTGTTTTCTATTCAATTCTTCTTATTTCGCTTCTAAGATATCCATTCGCACCCAAGAACGTGATGAAGGTGATGATTATGTGTGACGCTCATCGCCATCTCCCATATGAACGCGTGCCTGACAAACACTTCCGTTCTACATGAGATAAGCTAGAATGAGTATCTCTTAGATCTCCTAACCAGAATCTTCGTGGCGTAAGCTAGAATGATGGCGGCATTCAAGAGAATCCGGAAGGTCTAAACCTTGTCTGTGGTATTCTGAGTAGGATTCAATGATTGAATGACTGTGACGAGCTTCAAACTCGCGAGTGCTGGACGTTAGTGACAGACGCAAAAGGAGGGTGAATCCTATTCCAGCATGATCGAGAACCGACAGATGAATAGCCGTGCCGTGACAGGGTGCGTGAGCATATTATTCACTGAGAGGAGGGGATGTAGCCACTGACAACGGTGATGCCCTTGCATACAGCCAGCCATGGAAAGGAGTAAGACTGATTGGATGAAGATAGCAGGAAAGCAGAGGTTCAGAGGAACGAAAAGCATCTCCATTCGCTTATCTGAAATTCCTACCAATGATTTACATAAGTATCTCTATCCCTATTTTACTATATAATATTCGAAAACACCATTATCACTTTATATCTGCCTGACTGAGATTTACAAGGTGACCATAGCTTGCTTCATACCAACAATCTCCGTGGGATTCGACCCTTACTCACGTAAGGTATTACTTGGACGACCCAGTGCACTTGCTGGTTAGTTGTATCGAAGTTGTGACAATTATGAATTAAGATCAAAGCACCAAGCTTTGGAGCCATTACCAGGGATTGTTCGAGCCTGGACATCACAATTTCGTGCACCAAGTTTTTGGCGCCGTTGCCGGAGATTGTTTGAGTTTTCGGCAAGCTTTTGACATCAGTGCCAGATTCCCTTTTGATCCGGCAACAGCACCAAGTTTTTGGCGCCGTTGCGGGGGATTGTTCGTGTTTGGACAACTGACGGTTCATCTTGTTGCTCAGATTGGGTAACTTTCTTTTCGTTTTCTTTTCAAAAATCTTTCAAAAATATTTTCAAAAAAATTTCTCTTTTGTTTTCGAAAAAAAAATAAAAATGTTTTCAAAAATTTATTCAAAATTTTTAAGAATGAATTCTAGTGTTTCTTGAAGCATGTGAAGCCTGGCTGGCTGTGAAGCCTGGCTGGCTGTAAAGCCATGTCTAAATTCATTTGGACTGAGGCTTGCAATTTGTTATCAAGAGCAAATTAGTTGTTGCTCATCCACCTGCTGCTGATCCATGATCACCTGCTGAAGCTTGGCTGGCCATTGGCCATGTCTAGTGTTTTGGACTGGAGCTTTCTTTGAAAGCTTGGCTGGCTAGTGAGCCATGTCTAATTCCTGGACTGAAGCTTTAGACTAACATGGCAAGATTCCTGGAATTCATATTAAAAATTTTGGAATCCTTATTTTTTTCTTTTTCATATAATTTTCGAAAAAAATTACCAAAAAAATTAGAAAATCATAAAAATCAAAAATATTTTTCTGTTTCTTGTTTGAGTCTTGAGTCATATCATAAGTTTGGTGTCACTTGCATATGCATCTAGCATTTTTCGAAAAGATCATGCATTCATAGTGTTCTTCATGATCTTCAAGTTGTTCTTGGTAAGTCTTCTTGTTTGATCTTGATGATTTTTGGTTTTGTGTCTTTTCATGTTTTTCATATGCATTCTTGAATTCTTAGTGTCTAAGCATTAAAGAATTCTAAGTTTGGTGTCTTGCATGATTTCTTTGCATTAAAAATTTTTCAAAATTGTGTCTATGATGTTCATCTTAACATTCATAGTGTTCTTGGTGTGCATCTTAACATTCATAGCATTCTTGCATGCATCACATGTTTTGATCTAAAAATTTCATGCATTGCATAATTTTCATGTTTTTCATAAAAATTTCAAAAATCAAAAAAAATATCTTTCCCTTTTTCTCTCATCAAATTCGAAAATTTGGATTGACTTTTTCAAAAATTTTTAAAATCAAATTGTTTCTCATGAGTCAAACCAAATTTTCAATTTGAAAATCTTATCTTTTTCAAAATCTTTTTCAAAAATCAAATCTTTTTCAAAATTCTTAGTTATTTTCGAAAATTCCAAAAATATTTTTCAAAAATATTTTTCTTATTTTTATACCAAATTTTCGAAAATAACATAATCAATTAATGTTTTGATTCAAAAAATTTGAAGTTTGTTACTTGCTTGTTAAGAAAGATTTAAACTTTAAGTTCTAGAATCATATCTTGTGATTTCTTATGAATCAAGTCATTAATTGAGATTTTAAAAATCAAATCTTTTTCAAAACTAACTTCAATCATATCTTTTCAAAAATATCTTCTTATCTTATCTTTTTCAAAATATCTTTTCTAACTTCCTAACTTCTTATCTTCTTAAAAATTTGTTTCAACTAACTAACTAACTTTTTGTTTGTTTCTTAACTTTTTCAAAACCACCCAACTAACTCTCTCTCTCTCATTTTCGAAAATATCTCTCCCCTTTTTCAAAATTTCTTTTTAATTTATTAATTATCTTAATTTTTAAAACTTAATTTTCGAAAATTACTAACAATTTTTCAAAAAACCATTTTCAAAAATCACTAACTCCTTTTCAAAAATAATTTTCGGAAATTCCCTCCTTCTCTCTCATCCTATTCTATTTATTCATTCATTAACTAACATCTCTTCCTCACATCATCACCAAATTCGAACCCCCTCTGCTATCTGTGTTCGAATTTCTTCCTCTTTTCTTCTACTCACATAAGGGAACCTCTATACTGTGGTAAAGAGAATCTCTATTATTATTATTTTTCTGTGCCTTCTTCTTTGTCATATGAGCAGGAGCAAGGATAAGAACATTCTTGTGGAAGCAGATCCAGAACCTAAAAGGACTCTGAAGAGAAAATTAAGAGAAGCTAAAATACAACAATCGAGAGATAACCTTTCAGAAATTTTCGAACAGGAAAAGGAGATGGCAGCCGAAAATAATAATAATGTAAGGAAGATGCTTGGTGACTTTACTGCACCTAATTCCAATCTACATGGAAGAAGCATCTCCATTCCTGCCATTGGAGCAAACAACTTTGAGCTGAAACCTCAATTAGTTTCTCTGATGCAATAGAACTGCAAGTTTCATGGACTTCCATCTGAAGATCCTTTTCAGTTCTTGACTGAATTCTTGCAGATATGTGATACTGTTAAGACTAATGGAGTAGATCCTGAAGTCTACAGGCTCATGCTTTTCCCTTTTGCTGTAAGAGACAAAGCTAGATTATGGTTGGATTCTCAACCCAAAGACAGCTTGAACTCTTGGGATAAGCTGGTCACGGCTTTCTTAGCCAAGTACTTTCCTCCTCAAAAGCTGAGCAAGCTTAGAGCTGATGTTCAAACCTTCAGACAGAAAGAAGGTGAATCCCTCTATGAAGCTTGGGAAAGATACAAACAGTTGACCAAAAAGTGTCCTTCTGACATGCTTTCAGAATGGACCATCCTGGATATATTCTATGATGGTTTATCTGAGCTATCAAAGATGTCACTGGACACCTCTGCAGGTGGATCCATTCACCTAAAGAAAACGCCTGCAGAAGTTCAAGAACTCATTGACATGGTTGCTAATAACCAGTTCATGTACACTTCTGAAAGGAATCCTGTGAGTAATGGGACGCCTATGAAGAAGGGAGTTCTTGAAGTTGATACTCTGAATGCCATATTGGCTCAGAACAAAATATTGACTCAGCAAGTCAATATGATCTCTCGAGTCTGCATGGAATGCAAGCTGCATCCAACAGTACTCAAGAGGCATCTTCTGAAGAAGAAGCCTATGATCCTGAGAACCCTGCAATAGCAGAGGTAAATTACTTAGGTGAACCTTATGGAAACACCTATAACTCAACATGGAGAAATCATCCAAATTTCTCATGGAAGGATCAAAAGCCCCAACAAGGCTTTAATAATGGTGGAAGAAACAGGTTTAGCAACAGCAAGCCTTTTCCATCATCAACTCAGCAACAGACAGAGAACTCTGAACAAAATGCTTCTAATTTAGCAAATCTAGTCTCTGATCTATCTAAGGCCACCGTAAGTTTCATGAATGAAACAAGGTCTTCCATTAGAAATCTGGAAGCACAAGTGGGCCAGCTGAGTAAAAGGATCACTGAAATCCCTCCTAGTACTCTCCCAAGCAATACAGAAGAGAACCCAAAAGGAGAGTGCAAGGCCATTGACATAAGCGCCATGGCCGAACCTGTGAGGAGAGGAGAGGACGTGAATCCCAAGAGGAAGACCTCCTGGGACGTCCAGTGGTCAATAAGGAGCTTCCCTCTGAAGAACCAAAGGAATATGAGACTCATTTAGCGACCATAGAGATTCCATTGAACCTCCTTATGCCCTTCATGAGCTCTGATGAGTATTCCTCTTCTGAAGAGAATGAGGATGTTACTGAAGAGCAAACTGCCAAGTTTCTTGGTGCAATCATGAAGCTGAATGCCAAATTGTTTGGGATTGATACTTGGGAAGTTGAACCTCCCTTGTTCATCAATGAACTAAGTGATCTGGATCAACTGACATTGCCTCAGAAGAGACAGGATCCTGGAAAGTTCATAATCCCTTGTACCATAGGCACCATGATCTTTAAGGCTCTGTGTGACCTTGGTTCAGGGATAAACCTCATGCCCCTCTCTGTAATAGAGAAACTGGGAATCTATGGGGTGCAGGCTGCTAAAATCTCACTAGAGATGGCAGACAGCTCAAGAAAACAGGCTTATGGACAAGTAGAAGATGTATTAGTAAAGGTTGAGGGCCTTTACATACCTACTGATTTCATAGTCCTGGATACTGGAAAGGAAGAGGATGAATCCATCATCCTAGGAAGACCTTTCCTGGCCACAGCAAGAGCTGTGATTGATGTTGACAGAGGTGAAATAGTCCTTCAATGGAATGAGAACTCCCTTGTATTCAAAACTCAAGGATCTCACTCTGCAACCATGGAGAGGAAGCAGAAAAAGCTTCTCTCCAAGCAGAGTCAACCAGAGCCCCCACAGTCAAACTCTAAGTTTGGTGTTGGGAGGCCACAACCAAACTCTAAGTTTGGTGTTGAACTCCCATATCCAAACTTTAAGTTTGGTGTTGGAAAGTTTCAACAAAGCTCTGCACATCTGTGAGGCTCCATGAGAGCCCACTGTCAAGCTATTGACATTAAAGAAGCGCTTGTTGGGAGGCAACCCAATGTTTATTTATCTAACTCTATTATTATTGTTTTTCATATTTTCTTAGGTTTATGATCATGTGGAGTCACAAAATAAATATAAAAATTGAAAACGGAATCAAAAACAGCAGAAGAAAAATCACACCCTGGAGGAGCATCTGTCTGGCGTTCAGCGCCAGAACAGAGCATGGTTCTGGCGCTGAACGCCCAAAATGGGCAGCTTCTGGGCGCTGAACGCCAGAACAGGCATGGTTCTGGCATTCAACGCCAGAAATGGCACACAGATGGGCGTTGAACGCCCAAAATGACCACCAACCTGGCGCTGAACGCCCAGAGTTGGGTACAAAGGCATTTTTACATGCCTAATGGGTGCAGGGATGTAATTCCTTGAACACCTCAGGATCTGTGGACCCCACAGGATCCACTCAGGATCTGTGGACCCCACAGGATCCCCACCTACCTCCACTCACTTCTTCTCACCACTCTCTTTCACACAACCCCACAAACACTCTTCCCTAAAAACCCCTCACCAATCACCTCAATCTCTCTTCCCCACTAAACCTTCACCACTCACATCCACCTCCTCTTCCCCATAAACCTACCTCATAAACTCCACCTACCATCAAAATTCAAAACCAATTTCCAACCCAAACCCACCCATATGGCCGAAACTTTACCCCCCCTTCCCTATATAAAGACCTCCATTCTTCATCAAATTCACACAACACACCCCTCTACACTCCTCTTGGCCGAAACCTCATCTCCCTCTCCCTCTCCATATTTCTTCTTCTTCTTCTTCTATTTCTTTTGTTTATTGCTCGAGGGCGAGCAATATTCTAAGTTTGGTGTGGTAAAAGCATAGCTTTTTTGTTTTTCCATTACCATTGATGGCACCTAAGACCGGAGAATCCTCTAGAAGAGGGAAAGGGAAGATAAAAGCTTCCACATCCGAGTCATGGGAGATGGAAAGGTTCATCTCCAAAGCCCATCAAGACCACTTCTATGATGTTGTGGCCAAGAAGAAGGTGATCCCTGAGGTCCCTTTTAAACTCAAAAGAAATGAGTATCCGGAGATCCGACATGAAATTCAAAGAAGAGGTTGGGAAGTTCTAACAAATCCCATCCAACAAGTCGGCATCCTAATGGTTCAAGAGTTCTATGCCAATGCATGGATCACCAAGAACCATGATCAAAGTAAGAACCCGGATCCAAAGAACTATGTTACAATGGTTCGGGGGAAATACTTAGATTTTAGTCCGGAAAATGTGAGGTTGGCGTTCAACTTGCCATACATGGAAGAGAACGCACGCCCCTACACAAGAAGAGTCAACTTTGATCAAAGGTTGGACCTAGTCCTTATGGACATATGTGTAGAAGGAGCTCAATGGAAGGTTGACTCCAAAGGCAAGCCGGTTCAACTAAGAAGATTGGACCTCAAGCCTGTAGCTAGAGGATGGTTGGAGTTTATTCAATGCTCAATCATTCCCACTAGCAACCGGTCTGAAGTTACTATAGACCGAGCCATCATGATCCATAGCATCATGATTGGAGAAGAGGTGGAAGTTCATGAGATTATACCTCAAGAACTCTACAAGGTGGCTGACAAGTCCTCCACCATGGCAAGGTTAGCCTTCCCTCACCTCATTTGCCACCTATGCAATTCGGCTGGGATTGACATAGAGGGAGATATCCTCATCAAAGAGGACAAGCCCATCACTAAGAAAAAGATGGAGCAAGCAAGAGAGCCCAGTCATGGAGCTCAAGAGGCGCAAGAAGCTCACTTCCATGAGATCCCTGAGATGCCTCAAATGCACTTTCCTCCACAAAACTATTGGGAGCAAATCAACACCTCCCTAGGAGAATTGAGTTCCAATATGGGACAACTGAGGGTGGAACATCAAGAGCACTCCATCATGCTTCATGAAATAAGAGAAGATCAAAAAGCAATGAGGGAGGAGCAACAAAGACAAGGAAGAGACATAGAAGAGCTCAACGACATCATTGGTTCCTCAAGAAGGAAACGCCACCATCACTAAGGTGGATTCATTCCTTGTTCTTGCTTTCTCTGTTTTTCGTTTTCTATGTTATGTGCTTATCTATGTTTGTGACTTCATTACATGATCATTAGTAGTTAGTAACTTTGTCTTAAAGATATGAATGTCCTATGAATCCATCACCTCTCTTAAATGAAAAATGTTTTAATTCAAAAGAACAAGAAGTACATGAGTTTCGAATTTATCCTTGAACTTAGCTTAATTATATTGATGTGGTGACAAGGCTTCTTGTTTTCTGAATGTATGCTTGAACAGTGCATATGTCTTTTGAAGTTGTTGTTTAAGAATGTTAAATATGTTGGCTCTTGAAAGAATGATGACTAGGAGACATGTTATTCGATAATCTGAAAAATCATAAAAATGATTCTTGAAGCAAGAAAAAGCAGCAAAGAACAAAGCTTGCAGAAAAAAAAAAGGGGCGAAAAAAAAAAAAGAATAGAAAAAAAATAGAAAGAAAAAGAAAAAGCAAGCAGAAAAAGCCAATAACCCTTAAAACCAAAAGGCAAGGGCAAATAAAAAGGATCCCAAGGCTTTGAGCATCAGTGGATAGGAGGGCCTAAAGGAATAAAATCCTGGTCTAAGCGGCTAAACCAAGCTGTCCCTAACCATGTGCTTGTGGCGTGTAGGTGTCAAGTGAAAACTTGAGACTGAGCGGTTAAAGTCAAGGTCCAAAGCAAAAGAAGAGTGTGCTTAAGAACCCTGGACACCTCTAATTGGGGACTTTAGCAAAGCTGAGTCACAATCTGAAAAGGTTCACCCAATTATGTGTCTGTGGCATTTATGTATCTGGTGGTAACACTGGAAAACAAAGTGCTTAGGGCCACGGCCAAGACTCACAAAGAAGCTGTGTTCAAGAATCATCATACTGAACTAGGAGAATCAATAACACTATCTGAACTCTGAGTTCCTATAGATGCCAATCATTCTAACCTCAATGGATAAAGTGAGATGCCAAAACTATTCAAGAGGCAAAAAGCTATAAGTCCCGCTCATTTGATTGAAGCTATGTTTCATTGATAGTTTGGAATTTATAGTATATTCTCTTCTTTTTATCCTATTTGATTTTCAGTTGCTTGGGGACAAGCAACAATTTAAGTTTGGTGTTGTGATGAGCGGATAATTTATACGCTTTTTGGCATTGTTTTTAGTATGTTTTTAGTAGGATCTAGTTACTTTTAGGGATGTTTTCATTAGTTTTTATGTTAAATTCACATTTCTGGACTTTACTATGAGTTTGTGTGTTTTTCTGTGATTTCAGGTATTTTCTGGCTGAAATTGAGGGACTTGAGCAGAAATCAGATTCAGAGGTTGAAAAAGGACTGCTGATGCTGTTGGATTCTGACCTCCCTGTACTCAAAGTGGATTTTCTGGAGCTACAGAACTCGAAATGGCGCGCTTCCAATTGCGTTGGAAAGTAGACATCCCGGGCTTTCCAGCAATATATAATAGTCCATACTTTGGCCAAGAATTGACGACGTAAACTGGCGTTCAACGCCAGCCTTCTGCCCAAATCTGGCGTCCAGCGCCAGAAAAGGATCCAAAACCAGAGTTGAACGCCCAAACTGGCACAAATACTGGCGTTCAACTCCACAAATGGCCTCTGCACGTGCAACACTTAGGCTCAGCCCAAACACACACCAAGTGGGCCCCGGAAGTGGATTTATTCATCAATTACTTACTCATGTAAACCCTAGTGACTAGTTTATTATAAATAGGACCTCTTACTATTGTATTAGGCGTCTTTTGGACCATCTTTGGATCCTGGATTGTATTTTGATCCTGTGATCACGTTTAGGGGGCTGGCCATCTTGGCCATGCCTGGACCTTTCACTTATGTATTTTCAACGGTAGAGTTTCTACACTCCATAGATTAAGGTGTGGAGCTCTGCTGTTCCTCAAAGATTAATGCAAAGTACTACTGTTTTCTATTCAATTCTTCTTATTTCGCTTCTAAGATATCCATTCGCACCCAAAAACGTGATGAAGGTGATGATTATGTGTGACGCTCATCGCCATCTCCCATATGAACGCGTGCCTGACAAACACTTCCGTTCTACATGAAATAAGCTAGAATGAGTATCTCTTAGATCTCCTAACCAGAATCTTCGTGGCGTAAGCTAGAATGATGGCGGCATTCAAGAGAATCCGGAAGGTCTAAACCTTGTCTGTGGTATTCTGAGTAGGATTCAATGATTGAATGACTGTGACGAGCTTCAAACTCGTGAGTGCTGGACGTTAGTGACAGACGCAAAAGGAGGGTGAATCCTATTCTAGCATGATCGAGAACCGACAGATGAATAGCCGTGCCGTGACAGGGTGCGTGAGCATATTATTCACTGAGAGGAGGGGATGTAGCCACTGACAACGGTGATGCCCTTGCATACAGCCAGCCATGGAAAGGAGTAAGACTGATTGGATGAAGATAGCAGGAAAGGAGAGGTTCAGAGGAACGAAAAGCATCTCCATTCGCTTATCTGAAATTCCTACCAATGATTTACATAAGTATCTCTATCCCTATTTTACTATATAATATTCGAAAACACCATTATCACTTTATATCTGCCTGACTGAGATTTACAAGGTGACCATAGCTTGCTTCATACCAACAATCTCCGTGGGATTCGACCCTTACTCACGTAAGGTATTACTTGGACGACCCAGTGCACTTGCTGGTTAGTTGTATCGAAGTTGTGACAATTATGAATTAAGATCAAAGCACCAAGCTTTGGAGCCATTACCAGGGATTGTTCGAGCCTGGACATCACAATTTCGTGCACCAAAAATGCATAAATAATATTCGAAAAATAATAATATAACTAGAAATTTGTGAAGAAAAGATAAATAAAACGACCGCCGTCACTACTAGAAAACTAGTTATTACAGACGTATGTTTCCGACGGATTTTATCCCACGGAAATACAGAGAAAATTTCAGAGGAATTTTTTTTCGGAAAACAAAAAAAAAGATTAGCATAGATTACAAACGGAAAAGAAAATCTGTCGATAATTCTGTTGGAAAAATTAATTTTTTTCGTGGAAAATGGTTACAGATGGAAAATCCGTCTGTAATTAAAAAGACAAAAATGCTGCGTTTTATTAAATTATTACAGACGAAAAATCCGTCTGTAATTTAAAATTTTCTGTCGGAAATATTGAGTTAAATCCAACTCTCCCTCTATCCTCTCGAGCTCCACACTCCAAACAAGAACTTCACAGTCATCTTCCTCTCCATTCACACTCCAAACCTTTCTCCTCAGCGCCTTCATCCACCACATTCTTCCATCATCAACACCTTTGGGCCTTCTATTACTCTCGTCGTTGTGAATCATCGCTGTTCCCGTGCTGTCCCTTCTCTTCCCCTCTTTTACAAGGACAAACCCTAATCCTCCTTCAGCGACTTTTTCTTCCCTTCAAATCTAACACCGATGCAGTTACCCCGTACCAGTGAGCTCCAATTGCAAACTACACACAGAAATTTATGCTCAATTACCCTCCCACAAAACTCTAGCACAATAGTCATGGATCTGGAGGATCAGGACCTTTTGTTGGAAGATGATGAGGTGGAACAAGACTACACCTACTTTCTTCGTCAATATTTGGAAGAGGAAGACCGCCTCGAGGATGACGATGGTGATGGTGTTGTTCACTTAGCTGAACCATCTTTGCACACATATCTCGGTGGTACATTTTTTTTATATACATTAATTTTTTATGAAGATAAATGCATTTCTGTTTAACCTAATTAATAATACTTGCATGCCACAGAAATTGAAGACACTCGCCACAGAACAGCTTTCTTGGATGGTAATTCTGTTGTGAACCTTTCCCGGTTTCGCCTTCAAGGTATATCATTATTATCTGTGTTTATGCTGCTTCTGCTCTTCATTGTTGTACACAATCAAGGCATTTATATATTGATACTGCACGAAGATTTGAAAGCTCTAGCACAATGGTGAGAACAACTTTTTTTTCCATCATTTTCCCCTTTTTAGAGTTTATTTGTTTATGACTTTTATTATGTTGAGTATAATTGGGATGCTTTGGATATATAAGGAGTTTAAAGGAAACCAGATATCACTCTTTATAGGTTCTCTCCTGAATGGAGTGCAGGTGACAGCACAAAATCCTGAGAAAGGTGGAACATTTGTGACTAATAGAGAGCGAGTATGTCATATAAAGGTTATAGTCTATAGTTGAGGCTTTAGAATTTTCCTTGCATTTTGTTTGGTTTCACAGATGCTGTGAAACAATTAGCTGCTGTTATTTGTTGGCAGTCATTTTGGTGCTAATGATTTTTTATTTTATCTTGAGATTATGTTTAGGTGATGAACTTAATTCCAGGGAGAGGTGAGAAAGTATTTAAAAAATTGGAATAGTTTCTCTAGTTAAAATTTAGGTGTTTGCTACTCTGTTGATTGAATCAGTGCTTGTATGAATGCTTACCATGGTCATCTTCAATAAAATTTAGGCCCTGTCTACAAGTAAGACATTTTTACCATGGTCATCTTCAATAAATGCTTGTATGGGTTCACAGACTATATTCTCTTGCTCATTGTTGTCTCCTTTTTTCCCCTCTTAAAATGTTTGATATTTAACACTGTGCTAACTAATTTTAATTATTTAAGCGTATACTTAAGTAGTTTTTTTTCGTACCAGGCACATGCTTATGATAGTTGATAATGAAGAATTTTATGAGCAGGAGAGGCCACTGTCACTGAAGGATATCAGAAGCCTTATCATTATATTGAGACAAGTAAGATTATTATCTATCCTTGTAGGAAAGATTGAGAATTTTATGATTGAACTCCTTAGGGAAAAAAGGTTTGTTAACAGATACAGGTAGGGATTAACAAAGACACTAGACTTTATAATTAACAAAGCATTGGTGATCATCCTTTTGATCCTTACATAGCACTTTTGAATTTGTTTTAAAGTGTCCATTTATTCGCATGTTATTTGTTGCAATGTCTTTTGTTTTCACCTGTTTAAGTTGATTCATATTTTAGTATGATGCATCATCTAATTTGAACTCTAATAGTGGATCACTTTATCTAAAATGCTTGAGCTTACTATGTTGTTATGAATATGATTGCAGCCTACTCTTCAAGCAGAAAATGGAGCTATCTCTGATAGGACTCCAGAATGCTGGAAAGACTTCCCTTGTATTCTCTCATATGATCCAAATTTGAGATTGGCACTATGGCCATCAGCTGAGGCTGCTTAGAAAGGCATAATGAGTGTATTGGGACAAATATGATATCATAAAGGTATTATGATATATAACACTTTGCATTTCACCAATTTCGTTCTTCTTTTGATTTTTTTTTTCATTTTCAATTTGTATCTATTATTGGGGTTCTTGCTTTCAACAAAACAAAGAAAGGGGTCTTACTTTTGTAATATATGATGAAAACTTATCAACTAAAATAACAACAGAAACACAACTAAGTGCCCCATAAGCATTTTTCATTCTTTTTTTTTGTTATTATTTTATGTATGTGCAGAGTCTTACTTTTGTAATATATGATGAAAACTTATCAACTAAAATAACAACAGAAACACAACTAAGTGACCCATAAGCATTTTTCATTCTTTTTTTTGTTATTATCTTATGTATGTGCAGAGGAGATTACATTTTTGACCGAGGGTGATGATCCTAACGATGATGATGATGATGTATTAAAGAAGCTTTTTCACCCTAATCTCAAGCTATTAATTGTGACACAAGGTTCAGAGGGTTGTAGATATTACACCAAGGTAAGCTTACTACCAAGTCCATTTGAGAGTGAGTGGCATAAGCACTTGTTTCATTATTGTTTGTGTGCGCAGAAATTCAAAGGCTGGGTGGCAGGTGTTAAAGTTAACCCCATTGACACAACTGGGGCCGGTGATGCATTTGTTAGTGGGATTCTCTACAGCATTTGCTCATAATCAATATGGAGCTTGACGCTGCCAATGTAATTTGGTTATTCATTAATATTTTAGATTATCCCATCTTTAAGTATTAAGTGTAATTTGTGACATCAGTTAATGAAAGAGATCCATGTAACATTAGGATGGTCATCTTATTTTTTTGGGTATCTTTTTATTGAGATAGTGAGATATTGGCCAATAATGTTGAAAAATAACATCCAATTTTATAGGTATCATGTAATGAATATTATGTTTATTTATATGATTTTTGGCCTTTTTTTTTATTTACAGTGTGTTTGATGGAGAAAATTTAAAAAATAAACCTAAAGTATTTATTTTGCAATGAAAAAATTTTAAAAATTTCTATTTTACCTTACTGACGGATTTATAGACGGATTTTCTGTCTGTATTTAGAGTGTGAGATGATTTTCTAAGGTTTAAATTACAGACAAAAAATCTGTCGAAAAATCTGTTGCCAATTACCGACGGAAAATCCGTCTGTAATTACAAACGGAAAATCTGTCGAAAAATCCGTCTGTAATTATAGACAGAAAATCCGTCTGTAATTACCGACGGAAAATCCGTCGAAAAGTTTGTCGCCTTTGGGAAATGGATAGAAAATTTACAGAGGAAAAATCCGTCGGTAACTGGTAAAAATCCGTCTGTAATTTTCCGACGGAAAAAAAATCCGTCGGTAATTTCGTCGGTAACCAAAAATCCGTCTGTAATAAAGACTAAATCCGTTTGTAAATCTATCTGTATTAATCCATTTTCTAGTTGTGCGTTCACACACAAAATGTTAAAGCAGGAAATGTCACGTATAACATCCTAAGTTTTTGAAAATTAAATAGTTAAGTTATTTATGAATTATTATATTTGTTGAGATTTTATTTTTAAGAAAACTATTTTACCAAAAGTAATTAAATAGAATTTATGATTATTAAAATTTAACTTAATTATATCTATACTATTACTCTAAACTATTTTTAAAAATTATTTTATTAAGAAAAATTAAATTATTTTTATAATTTATTTGAATTTGGATAAATTAAGGTTATTATATAAATTTTCTATAATAAGATATTTTACATAATTAATTTTATGATAACTAGAATTTAAATTAATTAGGATTCTATATAATTTTTATTATAACAAGATATTTCGAAAAAGGATAAAATTATTATTACTAATAATAATATTTTTTATTTGCTTTGATTAAAATAAAGTTTAGTTAATATTATTATTATTAGCAAGTTTAATATCTACCGATATGAGAAAATATCGGTATTTTTTGGGGAACGTAGCTTTGTTAATGTTTTACCGTATATCTTTTATTGTTATGTTGCTAATGTCATTTATATTAGTAACTCATATATATTATTACTTGTGTTTTAATATATCCAGCTTTTATAATTACCCGTTTAACATATTTATAACTTGAATCGCTGACTCAACAGTTTAAAAATGCAACACGTGGCTGATGAGCGGATAATTTATACGCTTTTTGGCATTGTTTTTAGTATGTTTTTAGTAGAATCAAGTTACTTTTAGGGATGTTTTCATTAGTTTTATCTTAAATTTACATTTCTGGACTTTACTATGAATTTGTGTATTTTTCTGTGATTTCAGGTATTTTCTGGCTGAAATTGAGGGACTTGAGCAAAAATCAGATTCAGAGGTTGAAGAAGGACTGCTGATACTGTTGCATTCTGACCTCCCTGCACTCAAAGTGAATTTTCTGGAGCTACAGAACTCAAAATGGCACGCTTCCAATTGCGTTGGAAGGTAGACATCCAGGGCTTTTCAGCAATATATAATAGTTCATACTTTGGCCGAGTTTAGACAACGTAAAAGGGCGTTGAACGCCAGCTCTATGCTGCTGTCTGGAGTTAAACGCCAGAAACACGTTACAAGCCAGAGTTGAACGCCAGAAATACGTTACAAACTGGCGTTCAACTCCAAGAATGACCTCTCCACGTGTGAACTTCAAGCTCAGCCCAAGCACACACCAAGTGGGCCCCGGAAGTGGATTTATGCATCAATTACTTACTTCTGTAAACCCTAGTAACTAGTTTAGTATAAATAGGACTTTTTACTATTGTATTAGTCATCTTGGGACGTCTGGTTCTTAGATCATGGGGGTTGGCCATTCGGCCATACCTGAACCTTTCACTTATGTATTTTCAAACGGTAGAGTTTCTACACTCCATAGATTAAGGTGTGGAGCTCTGCTGTTCCTCATGAATTAATGCAAAGTACTACTATTTTTCTATTCAATTCA
Source organism: Arachis hypogaea (assembly GCF_003086295.3). Lineage (NCBI taxonomy): Eukaryota > Viridiplantae > Streptophyta > Magnoliopsida > Fabales > Fabaceae > Arachis > Arachis hypogaea. The sequence goes on along the minus strand of NC_092050.1, from coordinate 117,195,508 downwards.
ACTTATTCCGCTTCTAAGATATTCATTCGCACTTCAACATGAATGTGATGAATGTGACAATCATCATCATTCCCTATAAACGCGTGCCTGACAACCACTTCCGTTCTACCTTAGATTGAATGAGTATCTCTTGGATCTCTTAATCAGAATCTTCGTGGTATAAGCTAGATTGATGGCGGCATTCATGAGAGTCCGGAAAGTCTAAACCTTGTCTGTGGTATTTCGAGTAGGACTCTGGGATTGAATGACTGTGACGAACTTCAAACTCGCGAGTGCTGGGCGTAGTGACAGACGCAAAAGGAGGGTGAATCCTATTCCAGTATGATCGAGAACCTCAGATGATTAGCCGTGCTGTGACAGAGCATTTGGACCATTTTCACAAGAGGATAGGATACAGCCATTGACCACGGTGATGCCTCCAGATGATTAGCCATGCAGTGACAGCGCATCGGACCATTTTCCAGAGAGGATGAAAAGTAGCCATTGACAATGGTGATGTCCTTACATAAAGCCAGCCATAGAAAGGAGTAGGACTGATTGGATGAAGACAGCAGGAAAGCAGAAGTTCAGTGGGACGAAAGCATCTCTATACCTTTATCTGAAATTCTCACCAATGATATACATAATTATTTCTATCTTTATTTTCTATTTATTTATTATTTATTTTCGAAAACTCCATAACTATTTTATATCCGCCTGACTGAGATTTACAAGATGACCATAGCTTGCTTCATACCAACAATCTCCGTGGGATCGACCCTTACTCACGTAAGGTTTTATTACTTGGACGACCCAGTGCACTTGCTGGTTAGTTGTATCGAAGTTGTGAATGAAAAACGATTTATTAAGACGTGCGTACAAAGTTTTTGGCGCCGTTGCCTGAGATCACAATTTTGTGCACCAAGTTTTTGGCGCCGTTGCTGGGGATTGTTCGAGTTTGGACAACTGACGGTTCATCTTGTTGCTTAGATTGGGTAATTTTCTTCTTATTTTCAAAAAAATTTTCAAAAATTTCTCCTTTGTTGTCGAAAAAAAAATTTTAAAATAAATGTTTTCAAAAATATATTTTTTTCTTCAGAATTTTTAAGAATGAATTCTAGTGTTTCATGATGATTTGTTGAATCTTGACTGGCTGTAAGCCATGTCTAATCTTTTGGACTGGGGTTTCAACTTATCATCACAAGAGCTTGTTGATCCTCACACACTTAGTTGCTTTATACATGGAAAGTATCAATACATGCTAAAGCTTGACTGGCTATTAAGCCATGTCTAACCCTCAGATTGGAGCTTTAGAATAAGAGTACAAAGATTCTTGGAATTCATATTAAAAATTTTGGAATCCTTATTTTTTTTTTTCAAATAATTTTTGAAAAATCCAAAAAAATCATAAAATCATAAAAATAAAAAATATTTTGTGTTTCTTGTTTGAGTCTTGAGTCAATTTTTAAGTTTGGTATCAATTGCATACTAATCTTGCATTTTTCGAAAATTGCATTCATGCATTGCATTCATCATGATCTTCAAGTTGTTCTTGATAAACCTTCTTGATTGATCTTCATATTACATTGTTTTTGTGTTGTATGGTGTTTTTCATATGCATTCTTGAATTCTTAGTGTCTAAGCATAAAAGATTTCTAAGTTTGGTGTCTTGCATGTTTTCTTTGCTTTAAAAATTTTTCAAAAATATGTTCTTGATGTTCATCATGATCTTCAAAGTGTTCTTGGTGTTCATCTTGACATTCATAGTGTTCTTGCATTCATCACATGCTTTGATCCAAAATTTTCATGCATTGCATCATTTTTATGTTTTTCTCTCTCATCATAAAAAAATTCAAAAATAAAAAAATATCTTCTCCTTTTTCTTCTCATAAATTCAAAAATTTGAGTTGACTTTTTCAAAATTTTTTAAAATTTAGTTGTTTCTTATGAGTCAAATCAAATTTTCAATTTAAAAATCTTATCTTTTTCAAAATCTTTTTCAAAAATCAAATCTTTTTCATTTTCTTATTTATTTTCGAAAATTATAAAAATATTTTTCAAAAATCTTTTTCTTATCTTTATCTCCTAATTTTCGAAAATAACATCATCAATTAATGTTTTGATTCAAAAATTTCAAGTTTGTTACTTACTTGTTAAGAAAGATTCGAACTTTAAGTTGTAGAATCATATCTTGTGATTTCTTGTGAATCAAGTCATTAATTGTGATTTTAAAAATCAAATCTTTTTCAAAACTAATTTTAATCATATCTTTTCAAAAATAACTTTTTATCTTATATTTTTCAAAATCATATCTTTTTCAAAAATTTGATTTTAAAATATCTTTTCTAACTTCCTATCTCCTTATCTTTTTAAAATTGATTTTCAAATTTGTTTCAACTAACTAATTAACTTTTTGTTTGTTTCTTATCTTTTCCAAAAATACCTAACTAACTCTGTCTCTCTAATTTTCGAAAATATCTTCCCTCTTTTTCAAAATTTCTTCTTAATTAACTAATTATTTTATTTTTTGATTTTAATTTTCGAAAATTACTAACCTTTTTCAAAAACAATTTTCGAAAATCACTAACTCTTTTTCAAAAATAATTTTTGAAAATTCTCCTTCTCTCTCATCTCCTTCTATTTATTTATTCATCTACTAATACTTCTTTTCATCTCACATCTCTGCTCTCCTCACCCTTGTGTTTCTTTCCTTACATTACATTCTTTTCTCCTTCTTTTCTTCTACTCACACAGGGACCTCTATATTGTGGTAAAAAGGATCCCTATTATTATTTTTCTGTTCCCTCTTTTTCATATGAGCAGGAGCAAGGACAAGAATATTCTTGTTGAAGCAAATCCAGAAGCACCTGTTAGAAATTTTCGAACAAAAAGAGGAGATGGCAGCCAAAAATAATAATAATAATGCAAGGAGGATGCTTGGTGACTTTACTGCACCTAATTCCAATTTACATGGAAGAAGCATCTCCATCCCTACCATTGGAGCAAACAATTTTGAGCTGAAACCTCAATTAGTTTCTCTGATGCAGCAGAACTGCAAGTTTCATGGACTTCCATCTGAAGATCCTTTTCAGTTCTTAACTGAATTCTTGCAGATCTGTGATACTGTAAAGACTAATGGAGTAGATCTTGAAGTCTACAGGCTCATGCTTTTCCCCTTTGCTGTAAGAGACAGAGCTAGAGTGTGGTTGGACTCTCAACCCAAAGATAGCCTGAACTCTTGGGATAAGCTGGTCACGGCTTTCTTAGCCAAGTTCTTTCCTCCTCAAAAGCTGAGCAAGCTTAGAGTGGATGTTCAAACCTTCAGACAGAAGGAAGGTGAATCCCTCTATGAAGCTTGGGAGAGATACAAACAACTGACCAAAAAGTGTCCTTCTGACATGCTTTCAGAATGGACCATCATGGATATATTCTATGATGGTCTGTCTGAATTAGCTAAGATGTCATTGGAAACTTCTGCAGGTGGATCCATTCACCTAAAGAAAACGCTTGCAGAAGCTCAAGAACTCATTGACATGGTTGCTAATAACCAGTTCATGTACACTTCTGAGAGGAATCCTGTGAGCAATGGGACGCCTCAGAAGAAGGGAGTTCTTGAAATTGATACTCTGAATGCTATATTGGCTCAGAATAAAGTATTGACTCAGCAAGTCAATATGATTTCTCAGAGTCTGAATGGAATGCAAGCTGCATCCAACAGTACTCAAGAGGCATCTTCTGAAGAAGAAGCTTATGATCCTGAGAACCCTGCAATAGCAGAGGTAAATTACATGGGTGAACCATATGGAAACACCTATAATCCCTCATGGAGAAATCACCCAAATCTCTCATGGAAGGATCAACAAAAGCCTCAACAAGGCTTTAATAATGGTGGAAGAAACAGGTTTAGCAATAGCAAGCCTTTTCCATCATCCACTCAGCAACAGACAGAGAACTCTGAACAAAATACTTCTGATTTAGCAAACTTAGTCTCTGATCTATCTAAGGCCACTGTGAGTTTCATGAATGAAACAATGTCCTCCATTAGAAATTTGGAAGCACAAGTGGGCCAGCTGAGTAAAAGAGTCACTGAAATCCCTTCTAGTACTCTTCCAAGCAATACAGAAGAAAATCCAAAAGGAGAGTGCAAGGCCATTGATATAACCATCATGGCCGAATCCAAAGAGGAGGGGGAGGACGTGAATCCCAAGGAGGAAGACTTCTTGGGGCGTCTAGTGATCAATAAGGAGTTTCCCTCTGAGGAACCAAAGGAATCTGAGACTCAACTAGAGACCATAGAGATTCCATTAAACCTCCTTATGCCATTCATGAGCTCTGATGAGTATTCCTCTTCTGAAGAGAATGAGGATGTTACTAAGGAGCAAGTTACCAAGTACCTTGGTGCAATCATGAAGCTGAATGCCAAATTATTTGGTATTGAGACTTGGGAGGATGAACCTCCCTTGTTCACCAATGAACTAAGTGATCTGGATCAACTGACAGTGCCTCAGAAGAAACAGGATCCTGGAAAGTTTCTAATACCTTGTACCATAGGCACCATGATCTTTGAAAAAGCTCTGTGTGACCTTGGTTCAGGGATAAACCTCATGCCCCTCTCTGTAATAGAGAAACTGGGAATCTTTGGGGTGCAAGCTGCTAAAATCTCATTAGAGATGGCAGACAATTCAAGAAAATAGGCTTATGGACAAGTAGAGGACGTGTTAGTAAAGGTTGAAGGCCTCTACATCCCTGCTGACTTGATAGTCCTAGATATTGGGAAGGATGAGGATGAATCCATCATCCTTGGAAGACCCTTCCTAGCCACAGCAAGAGCTGTGAGTGATGTTGACAGAGGTGAACTAGTCCTTCAATGGAATGAGGACTCCCTTGTGTTTAAAACTCAAGGATCTCCCTCTGCAACCATGGAGAGGAAGCATGAAAAGCTTCTCTCAAAACAGAGTCAACCAGAGCCCCCACAGTCAAACTCTAAGTTTGGTGTTGGGAGGCCACAACCAAACACTAAGTTTGGTGTTGGGAAGTCTCAACAACGCTCTGAACATCTGTGAGGCTCCATGAGAGCCCACTGTCAAGCTATTGACATTAAAGAAGCGCTTGTTGGGAGGCAACCCAATTTTTATTTATCTAATTTTAATTTATTTTTATTGTTATTTCATGCTTTATTAGGTTCATGATCATGTGGAGTCACAAAATAAATATAAAAATTGAAAACGGAATCAAAAACAGCAGAAGAAAAATCACACCCTGGAGGAGGATCTCACTGGCATTTAAACGCCAGTAAGGAGCATCTGTCTGGCATTCAACGCCAGAACAGAGCATGTTTCAGGTGTTGAACGCCAGAAACAAGCAGCATCTTGGCGTTCAGACGCCAGAAATGCACAGTGAAGAAGAGCTGGCGCTGAATGCCAGAAACAAGCATCAATTCGGCGTTTAAATGCCAGAATTGCATGCAAAGGCATTTTACATGCCTAATGGGTGCAGGGATGCAAATCCTTGACACCTCAGGATCTGTGGACCCCATAGGATCAACTCAACATCTGTGGACCCCACAGGATCCCCACCTACCACCACTCCCTCTCTTCCCTCTTCTCAATGTTCATCCTCTCTTCCCAATAAAAACTCTTCACCAATCACCTCAATCTCTCTTCCCTATCACCACTTCACCACTCACATCATCCACTCTTCCCCATAAACCTACCTCATAAACTCCACCTACCTTCAAAATTCAAAATCAATTTCCCACCCAAAACCCACCCTTATGGCCGAACCTTACCCCCCTCCCTTCCCTATATATAGCCCTCCATTCTTCCTCATTTTCACACCACACAACCCTCTCTTCTCTTCTTGGCCGAATTTACTTTCCCTCCTCTCCTCCATATTTTCTTTTTCTTCTTCATCTATTCTTTCTTCTCTTGCTCGAGGGCGAGCAAAATTCTAAGTTTGGTGTGGTAAAAGCATAAGCTTTTTGTTTTTCCATTACCATTGACGGCACCTAAGACCGGAGAATCCTCTAGAAAAGGGAAAGGGAAGACAAAAGCTTCCACCTCCGAGTCATGGGAGATGGAAAGATTCATCTCCAAAGCTCATCAAGACCACTTCTATGATGTTGTGGCCAAGAAGAAGGTGATCCCCGAGGTCCCTTTCAAACTCAAGAGAAATGAGTATCCGGAGATCCGACATGAGATCCATAGAAGAGGTTGGGAAGTTCTAACAAACCCCATCCAACAAGTTGGAACTCTAATGGTTCAAGAGTTCTATGCTAATGCATGGATCACAAAGAACCATGATCAAAGTAAGAACCCGAACCCAAAGAATTATCTCACCATGGTTCGGGGGAATTACTTAGATTTTAGTCCGGAAAATGTAAGGTTGGCGTTCAACTTGCCAATGATGGAAGAGAACGCACGCCCCTACACAAGGAGAGTCAACTTTGATCAAAGGTTGGACCAAGTCCTCATGGACATATGTGTGGAAGGAGCTCAATGGAAGATTGACTCAAAAGGCAAACCAGTTCAACTGAGAAGACTGGACCTTAAGCCTGTAGCTAGAGGATGGTTGGAGTTCATTCAACGCTCAATCATTCCCACTAGCAACCGGCCTGAAGTTACTATAGACCGGGCCATCATGATCCATAGCATCAGGATTGGAGAAGAGGTGGAGGTTCATGAGATTATACCTCAAGAACTCTACAAGGTGGCTGACAAGTCCTCCACTATGGCAAGGTTAGCTTTTCCTCACCTCATTTGCCATCTATGCAATTCGGCTGGGACTGACATAGAAGGAGACATTCCCATTGAGGAAGAGAAGCCCATCACTAAGAAAAGGATGGATCAAACAAGAGAGCCCATTCATGGAGCTCAAGAGACGCATGAAGCTCATTACCATGAGATCCCGGAGATGCCTCAAATGCATTTTCCTCCACAAAACTATTGGGAGCAAATCAACACCTCCCTAGGAGAATTAAGTTCCAACATGGGACAATTAAAGGTGGAACATCAAGAGCACTCCATCTTCCTTCATGAAATTAGAGAAGATCAAAAAGCTCAAGGACAAGGAAGAGACATAGAAGAGCTCAAGGACATCATTGGTTCCTCAAGAAGGAAACGCCAACATCACTAAGGTGGACTCATTCCTTGTTCTTACATTCTCTATTTTTCATTTTCTTTATGTTAAGTGCTTATCCATGTTTGTGTCTTATTACATGATCATTAGTGTTTAGTTACTTTGTCTTAAAGTTATGAATGTCCTATGAATCCATCACCTCTCTTAAATGAAAAATGTTTTAATTCAAAAGAACAAGAAGTACATGAGTTTCAAATTTTTCCTTGAACTTAGTTTAATTATATTGATGTGGTGACAATGCTTCTTGTTTTCTGAATGAATGCTTGAACAGTGCATATGTCTTTTGAAGTTGTTGTTTAAGAATGTTAAATATGTTGGCTCTTGAAAGAATGATGACAAGGAGACATGTTATTTGATAATCTGAAAAATCATAAAAATGATTCTTGAAGCAAAAAAAAGCAGTGAATACAAAAGCTTGCAAAAAAAATATAGAAAAAAATAGCGAAAAAAATAGAAAAAGAAAAAGTAAGCAGAAAAAGCCAAAAGCTCTTAAAACCAAGAGGCAAGAGCAAAAAGCCAGTAACCCTTAAAACCAAAAGGCAAGGGTAAATAAAAAGGATCCCAAGGCTTTGAGCATCAGTGGATAGGAGGGCCTAAAGGAATAAAATCCTGGCCTAAGCGGCTAAACCAAGCTGTCCCTAACCATGTGCTTGTGGCGTGAAAGTGTCAAGTGAAAACTTGAGACTGAGCGGTTAAAGTCAAGGTCCAAAGCAAAAGAAGAGTGTGCTTAAGAACCCTGGACACCTCTAATTGGGGACTTTAGCAAAGCTGAGTCACAATCTGAAAAGGTTCACCCAATTATGTGTCTGTGGCATTTATGTATCCGGTGGTAATACTGGATAACAAAGTGCTTAGGGCCACGGCCAAGACTCATAAAGTAGCTGTGTTCAAGAATCAACATACTGAACTAGGAGAATCAATAACACTATCTGAACTCTGAGTTCCTATAGATGCCAATCATTCTGAACCTCAATGGATAATGTGAGATGCCAAAACTATTCAAGAGGCAAAAAGCTACAAGTCCCGCTCATCTGATTGGAGCTATGTTTCATTGATAGTTTGGAATTTATAGTATATTCTCTTCTTTTTATCCTACTTGATTTTCAGTTGCTTGGGGACAAGCAACAATTTAAGTTTGGTGTTGTGATAAGCGGATAATTTATACGCTTTTGGCATTATTTTTAGTATGTTTTTAGTAGAATCTAGTTACTTTTAGGGATGTTTTCATTAGTTTTTATGTTAAATTTACATTTCTGGACTTTACTATGAGTTTGTGTGTTTTTCTGTGATTTCAGGTATTTTCTGGCTGAAATTGAGGGACTTGAGCAAAAATCAGATTCAGAGGTTGAAGAAGGACTGCTGATGCTGTTGGATTCTGACCTCCCTGTACTCAAAGTGGATTTTCTGGAGCTACAGAACTTAAAATGGCGCGCTTTCAATTGAGTTGGAAAGTAGACATCCAGGGCTTTCCAGCAATATATAATAGTCCATACTTTGGCCGAGTTTAGACAACGTAAAAGGGCGTTGAACGCCAGCTCTACGCTGCTATCTGGAGTTAAACGCCAGAAACACGTTACAAGCCAGAGTTGAACGCCAAAAATACGTTACAAACTGGCGTTCAACTCCAAGAATGACCTCTCCATGTGTAAACTTCAAGCTCAGCCCAAGCACACACCAAGTGCGCCCCAGAAGTGGATTTATGCATCAATTACTTACTTCTGTAAACCCTAGTAACTAGTTTAGTATAAATAGGACTTTTTACTATTGTATTAGTCATCTTGGGACGTCTGGTTCTTAGATCATGGGGGCTGGCCATTCGGCCATACCTGAACCTTTCACTTATGTATTTTCAAATGGTAGGGTTTCTACACTCCATAGATTAAGGTGTGGAGCTCTGCTGTTCCTCATGAATTAATGCAAAGTACTACTGTTTTTCTATTCAATTCAACTTATTCCGCTTCTAAGATATTCATTCGCACTTCAACATGAATGTGATGAATGTGACAATCATCATCATTCCCTATAAACGCGTGCCTGACAACCACTTCCGTTCTACCTTAGATTGAATGAGTATCTCTTGGATCTCTTAATCAGAATCTTCGTGGTATAAGCTAGATTGATGGCGGCATTCATGAGAGTCCGGAAAGTCTAAACCTTGTCTGTGGTATTCCGAGTAGGACTCTGGGATTGAATGACTGTGACGAACTTCAAACTCGCGAGTGCTGGGCGTAGTGACAGACGCAAAAGGAGGGTGAATCCTATTCCAGTATGATCGAGAACCTCAGATGATTAGCCGTGCTGTGACAGAGCATTTGGACCATTTTCACAAGAGGATAGGATGCAGCCATTGACCACGGTGATGCTTCCAGATGATTAGCCATGCAGTGACAGCGCATCGGACCATTTTCCAGAGAGGATGAAAAGTAGCCATTGACAATGGTGATGTCCTTACATAAAGCCAGCCATAGAAAGGAGTAGGACTGATTGGATGAAGACAGCAGGAAAGTAGAAGTTCAAAAGGACGAAAGCATCTCTATACCTTTATCTGAAATTCTCACCAATGATATACATAAGTATTTCTATCTTTATTTTCTATTTATTTATTATTTATTTTCGAAAACTCCATAACTATTTTATATCCACCTGACTGAGATTTACAAGATGACCATAGCTTGCTTCATACCAACAATCTCCGTGGGATCGACCCTTACTCACGTAAGGTTTTATTACTTGGACGACCCAGTGCACTTGCTGGTTAGTTGTATCGAAGTTGTGAATGAAAAACGATTTATTAAGACGTGCGTACAAAGTTTTTGGCGCCGTTACCTGAGATCACAATTTCGTGCACCAGTGGCCCTTTAGTGACACCCAACCCTCCCTAATATACATTATCATAATTAACCCTTAGCCTTCTTCATTGATTTTTCAACGAAGCCATGAGAGGAAAAAAGAAAGAGAAAGACAACCGAGAGAGATTTTCATGGAAACACAAACCTTCGGCGTTCGATTTCTTGAGATCCGTAATTCCAATAAAAAATCTAATCCGATAAAAGTGTTCGTATTTTCCTCCTCTACGTGTTGGCATTACTTTTTGTTCGGTAGAAGTTGATGGTGACATAGCTCCCTTTTCCCTTAAGTTCGGCCAATTGGAGTTCTAGGAGGTACAGACGATTTCTAACGTTTTCTTCTTCAGCAGCTCGGTCGAAAAACTTCTCTGGAGCTTCGTGTATTTTGATTTTGTACAGAGGTAGGATTTTGATAATTTCTCACTGGTTAAATTGGTATTGGATAAGTGAATTGATGTTGGGATTGATTGCTGATTGAATTTGACTAAATTTATGTTGATTTTTTGTGATATATTGATATTTGTGATTAGTTTAGGGTTCGGTCTGTTTAAGCGCAGCCAAGAACCAAATTATTTTGAGAAATTTGGGGCTGGAATGTTGTTGGTGATTAAGTGGAATTGGTAAGATTTGATGATGACATTGAGATTTAATAAGAAATGAATTGATGAATTGTGATATGATGTGAGATATAAAAATGGTTTGATTTTGGAAGCAGTTTGATTTTTAATTGGTTTGATTTTATAAATGTTTTGATATTAGAAATGGTTTTTGATTTATTGGAAATGATTTGAAATAGTTTGAGAAATAGTTTGGATGGGACCCGAGAAGGGTGGCAAAGTCTGAGTTTTAGGGGAGATGCTGCCGAAATTTCTATGAAATCCGAGGCTTTGTTTGAAATGTTATTTAGAAAAAGATTGGATTTGAGAAATTGTATTATTTGATTTTTGATTTATTAAGAAAATAATTATGTTTCGAGTTTAATTCATTTAAGAAAAGTATATGTTTTGAGTTCGATTTATTTAGAAAAGAATTATTTAATGATTTTAACTTATTTAAGAAAAGTATTATGTTTTAAGGTTGATTTAAATATCAAAAGGGTTTATGTTTTGAATTTGACTTAAGAATTTTATTCAATGGAGTTTTAGTGAACTTTAAAAGTAATTGAATTTTGATTGAATGATTTCGTTTTTCAACATCTTGGAAAAAGTTAAAGAATTAGTTTTAAAGATGAAACTGGGATTGGTTTTGGTTTTGAAATTGGTTCGGAACTTCTGATTTGAATGATTTGATTTTGATTTGATTTAGAAGCTTTATTTGATTAAATTCAATTTAAGAAAACAATGATTGTAAAGGATTTCTAATGAACTTAAGGAAATGAGATTGGTTGTCACTCTCCTAAAGTCTAGAAGCCTTGTTGAGACGTTTAACTAATAAATGGTTTTCCTTTTACTTTTGAAAGAAGAATTGGTTTAAGTGAAATTGTTTCAAAGGTTTTAGAGAATGTCACAAAGAGATGGTTTTGGTTTGAAAAGAAAAAGAGATGATAAATCGGCACGTGTGATTATGAGAATAATTGAAAGGTCGTGAGAGGGTGACGAAAAGTAAATAGTTATGGTGCCGATGTTAAAATGTTAAGCCGTGGGCTTTGCATGTGAATGATTGTGCGAGGACTCCCGTAAATATGGAATGGCTTCCAGGAGAAGGGGCACATGCTTTAGCTGGAGAATCAGCGCCTGCAAGTACATGTAGAGGTCATGTTCGGCATACTTCAGCTAGAGAATCAGTGCCTCCAAGAGTTTGGAACCTTGCAGAGGTTATGCCGCTGGAATGCCTTATCTAACTTGGGAGTCGGATTGCGTCGAGTGCGGGTCGAAACTGAGAAATGAGCTTATTACCTGCACTAGGGATAGACATGCATCATGCTTGTTTGTGCATATCTCTGTGCTATGTAACTCTGTGATTGTGTGTGTGTGCTACATGACTGATTGACTTCTGTGTTCTTTTATTTTTTATGCTTATATGTGTTCTGCTCTTAGTTGCAGTTGGTTAATAATAACAAAATAAACTTAATTTCTAACCCTGACCCTACTAAGAACTCCCTAGTTCTTACCCCCTATCTCCACCCCCTTTCAGCTACAAATGCAAAGGTTTATTGCGGAGCTACAGGAACATAGAAGATGATTTTCACAAGTTGAGTTTTTAGAAATTATTTTCCCCTCGTCTTTTATTATCTTGGTTTTTAGAAGGGATAAGACTTGTATTTGAGAATCTTGAAATAAGTCTATGTATATAATGCTATGTGAATATATATATCTTTGTGATTAAGTGATTAAAAGTAAAACCTTTCTGTTTTCTTAATTAAACTTTCAGTTCGTACTCGTGAAGGCTCAATATTAAATAAACATAGTATATAATTAAAGGAATAGAGGTAAGTAGCTCTCGGACTTTTAGTACGATCATGAGATGCTAAAAGTTAGGGTGTTAAATTATGGTATCGGAGCAATTCGTTCCTATTAGAGCCTTGGGAATGGACTGACTATGCTTCACTGCATACTTTGAGTGTCTGTCATGGAGTGGGACTTGTCCTAATGAGAAGAGTTTGATTTTCAAATGCATGATTGTCTATTGATTAATGCTATTGGTAGACTGTTGCATCTCTCATGGTATTAGGTTTGGCCAGCTTAATACTGATGATTTATGTACATGGAAACACTAACAGCTTATCATAGACGAAATAGAAGTAATAGGTAAGGCGGATCACAAGGTTTAGGAACGTTAGAGGTTGCTTTTCTTGCCTAGTTTTGACTTTTGAATCTTGCATGAGCTGCGTGAGTTAGCACATCTCTCCTTCTTGCTATTCTCGTTGAAGTTCCTTGTTTCAAATTTCTTTCTTGAACCATGATCTGATCATCTTGTAGATATACTCCATTCTTCATATATATCCTTGCTTAATTGTATTTCTGAGTGTTTGCTTGAATCTTTCTGGAATATCAATCTATATCACTGTTCATAATTTTCTCCAAACTTGTACACTTGGTTGTTGAGCTAGATTTGGGGCAATAATGAATCTTTGATTCTTCGAAAATATTGAAATTGAATTTGGTTATCTATATTTGTGAACTTGGTAATTCAGCTAGAATTTGCTTCAACTTTTTTTGCTACCTTTTCTTTTATTTTTCCTATCCAAGTTTCTTTTCTCAGATTTTTCCTTAGGGTACAATTTAACTCTCTTTCTAAAGGACTTTGTATTTTGTGCACTCTTATTTGATTTCGATTCTACTAATCTTTTTGAATTCTTGTAACTATTATCCGTGATGTTCAACCTTTTTCTTTCAAGATTTTAGATTTCTTTGTTCAAACTTGAGCTTATCTGTTAAAATTTCAAATCCTCGGATTCTAAGTTTAATTTGTATTAAACCTATCATACAACTTCTGCACCACACTACACTTTTTCAATCATTTTCACACGATATTATTTTCCTCAATTTGAAAACTGAACATGTCAAATCTTTGTGTTTTTCTTTGACATGTTTGAAAGGAAAGTTGGTATGAATCTTTTTCATGTTGTATCAATTTTTGAGGATGAAAATTTTTGTAAGGTGGTAGAATGTAACATCCAAAGTTTTTGAAAATTAAATAGTTAAGTTATTTATGAATTATTATATTTGTTGAGATTTTATTTTTAAGAAAACTATTTTACCAAAAGTAATTAAATAGAATTTTATGATTATTAAAGTTTAACTTAATTATATTTATTCTATTAATCTGAACTATTTCCTAAAAATTATTTTATTAAGAAAAATTAGATTGATTTTTATAATTATTATTATTATCGTTTGAATTTGGATAAATTAAGGTTATTATATAAATTTTTTAGAATAAGATATTTTACATAATTGATTTTATGAGAACTAAAATTTAAATTAGTTAGGATTTTTATATAATTTTTATTATAACAAGATATTTTGAAAAAGGATAAAATTATTATTACTATTATAAATATTTTTTATTTGGTTTGATTAAAATAAAGTTTAGTTAATATTATTATTATCGAGTTCGATATCCACCGATATGAGTAAATATCGGTATTTTACAGGGAACGTAGCTTTGTAATGCTTCACTGTATATCTTTTATTGTTATGTTGCTAATGTCATTTATATTAGTAACTCATATATTATTACTTGTGTTTTAATATATCCAGCTTTTATAATTACCCGTTTAAGATATTTATAACTTGAATCACTGACTCAGCAGCTTAAGAACGCGACACGTGGCCCTTTAGTGACACCCAACCCTCCCTAATATACATTATTATAATTAACCCTTAGTCTTCTTCATTGATTTTTCAACGAAGCCATGAGAGGAAAAAAGAAAGAGAAAGACTGAGAGAGATTTTCATGGAAACACAAACCTTCGGCGTTCGATTTCTTGAGATCCGTAACTCCAATAAAAAATCTAATCCGGTAAAAGTGTTCATATCTTCCTCCTCTACGTGTTGGTGTTACTTTTTTTCAGTAGAAGTTGATGGTGACATAGCTCTCTTTTTCTTTGAGTTCGGCCAATTGAAGTTCTAGGAGGCATAGACGATTTCTGACGTTTTCTTCTTCAGCAGCTCGGTCGAAACGCTTCTCTAGAGCTTCGAGTATTTTGATTTCATACGGAGGTAGGTTTTGGTAATTTTTTTATGGTAAAATTGGTATTGGATAAGTGAATTGATGTTGTGATTGATTGCTGATAGAATTTGACTGAATTTATGTTGATTTTTTGTGATATATTGATATTTGTGATTAGTTTGGTGTTCAGTCTCTTTAAGTACAGCCAAGAACCGAATTATTTTGAGGAATTCGGGGCTAGAATATTGTTGGTGATTAAGTTGAATTGGTAAGATTTGATGATGACATTAAAATTTAATAAGAAATGAATTGATGAATTGTGATATGATGTGAGATATGAAAATGGTTTAATTTTGGAAGCGGTTTGATTTTTAATTGGTTTGATTTTATAAATATTTTAATATTAGAAATGGTTTTTGATTTATTGGAAATGATTTAAAATAGTTTGAGGAATGGTTTGGATGGGACCCGAGAAGGGTGGCAAAGTCCGAGATTTAGGGGAGATGCTACCGAAATTTCTATAAAATCTGAGGCTTTGTTTGAAATGTTATTTAGAAAAAGATTGGATTTAAGAAATTGTATTATTTGATTTTTGATTTATTAAGAAAATAGTTATGTTTCGAGTTTAATTTATTTAAGAAAAGTATATGTTTTGAGTTCGATTTATTTAGAAAAGAATTATTTTATGATTTTAAGTTATTTATGAAAAGTATTATGTTTTAAGGTTGATTTAAATATGAAAAGGGTTTATGTTTTGAATTTGACTTAAGAACTTCATTCGGAGGAGTTTTAGTGAACTTTAAAAGTAATTGAATTTTGATTGAATGATTTCATTTTTCAACAATTTGGAAAAAGTTAAAGAATTAGTTTTAAAGATGAAACTGGGATTGGTTTTGGTTTTGAAATTGGTTCGGAACTTCTGATTTGAGTGATTTGGTTTTGATTTGATTTAGAAGCTTTATTTGATTAAATTCAATTTAAGAAAACAATGATTGTAAAGGATTTCTAATGAACTTAAGGAAATAAGATTGGTTGTCACTCTCCTAAAGTCTAGAAGCCTTGTTGAGACGTTTAACTAATAGATGGTTTTCCTTTATCTTTTGAAAGAAGAATTGGTTTAAGTGAAATTGTTTCAAAGGTTTTGGAGAATGTCACAAAGAGATGGTTTTGGTTTGAAAAGAAAAAAAGAAGATAAATCGGTACGTGTGATTATGAGAATAATCGAAAGGTCATGAGAGGGTGACAAAAAATAAATAGTTATGGTGCCGATGTAAAAATGTTAAGTCGTGGCTTTGTATGTGAATGATTGTGCGGGGACGCCCGTAAATATGGAATGGCTTCCAGGAGAAAGGGCCACATGCTTTAGCTGGAGAATCAACGCCTGCAAGTACTTGCAGAACTCATGTTCGGCATACTTCAGCTGGAGAATCAACGCCTGCAAGAGTTTGGAACCTTGCAGAGGTTATGCCGCTGGAATGCCTTATCTAACTTGGGAGTTAGATTGCGTTGAGTGCAGGTCGAAACCAACAAATGAGCCCATTACCTGCACTAGGGATAGACATGCATCATGCTTGTTTGCGCAAATCTCTGTGCTATGTAACTCTGTGATTGTGTGTGTGTGTTGCGTGACTGATTGACTTCTGTGTTCTTTTATTTTTTATGCTTATATGTGTTCTGCTATTAGTTGCAATTGGTTAATAATAACAAAATGAACTTAACTTCTAACCCCAACCCTACTAAGAATTCCCCAATTCTTACCCCCTATCTCCACCCCTTTCAGCTACAAGTGCAAAGGTTTATTGCGGAGCTACAGGAACATAGAAGATTATTTTCACAAGTTGAGTTTTTAGAAATTATTTTCCCCTCATCTTTTATTATCTTGGTTTTTAGAGGGGATAAGACTTGTATTTGAGAATCTTGAAATAAGTCTATATATATATATATATATATATATATATATATATATATATATATATATATCTTTGTGATTAAGTGATTAAAAGTAAAACCTTTCCGTTTTCTTAATTAAACTTTCGGTTTGTACTCGTGAAGGCTCAATATTAAATAAACATAGTATATAATTAAAGGAATAGAGGTAAGTAGCACTCAGACTTTTAGTGCGATCATGAGGTGCTAAAAGTTAGGGTGTTACATCACGTACAGAAACAACAGAGATATATACATATATAAGGTTCAAAATAAGATACATAATAAGTACTAGTCTCGACCCGCGAATAAAATGCCGGCTAGAATATTATAACCAGAAAGTCTACAAAATAGCATCCGATTTCTCCAAAATAAAACCTTGTAAGAGGAATATACAGTACATTTTTTCAAAAATGGAGAATAAATACTAAGTACAAAATAAATCTCAGAAAGATACAAGTCTTCTTTGCTTCTTCCAACGGAATCCTACACACTCAGCGAGGTGAATCATGCCCTGTAACTGAAAAATAGAAATTTTCACAACGGGTGAGAACCCAAAGGTTCTCAGTAGGGTAATAGTTCTAAATAGAGACTACACAAAGAGACATGAACCCACTAGGCAATCTTAATCTCCAAAACACACAAGGTTCAAGCCTAGGGTTCAACAAATCCATTTAAGGGAAAACTCTACTAGGTGCTTTACGTTTGATTATAATTCAGTTAATCCTCTTACTTGTGTCTTTATTAACAAAATTCTTAATGTAATAATAATTCTCTCACAGTTACTGGTGGATGGAAATTGCACCAGTTCGGAATTTCTCAATAGAAGAATAAGCGGTTCGTTGCAAGTATAGACCAAACCGGCAACAAATTCCCACCATCAAGGTTTAATTTTCCAATACAAAAATAATCGAGAGTAATTAAACCTCGGGTCGTTCTCCCTCGGAATGTAATTGAAGTGTCACACTTTCGGTTGTGAGGACAAAGGGGTTTTGCAATCAAAGAACGAAAGATTAAAAGAACTAAGATATAAAAGATCTAACAAATGATCAAAAAGGAAATTTAATGCAAGTAGAAAGGAAACAAGGTCAAAACTAGTGAAAATGCTATAAATGCAATAAAGAGCCTTGACTTGGGAATGAGGATCCAAGGAATCCTATCATCGCCATAACCACAACTATGGCAACCTTGATGAGTCAATCTCACTTCGTCTACCCCTAACATTGAGTAGTAAGTCAAGCAAGTATAATTGACCTTAATCCATAAATCCTAGCTAACTTACCAAATTGATTGGTAAAAAGCTAGCGTCAATGGAAACAAGAGTTAACTAACTACCAAAGAATTACCACTAAATGTCGGACATTATGACTCTAGTATCCTAGGAACTCAAATCCCAAGGCAAGGTGTGAAAATCTACTCAAAATTACTAAGTGGCATTTTCATAAACACTTGGTGGCATATAACTAAAACATGAGAAATTGTAAAAGAAAATGAAAATTATATCCAAACTATTCACAATATCAACAATAAACAAGCAATCAAGCAACTATAAACGATAAAACACTAAATTCATCAATCAAAACTTCAAGAACTTAAAATTGAAAATATTAATAAAGTACTTGAACCAAAGACAATAAAAGTAAAAGTGATGTAATTAAAGAGAAATTAAAGAATACTTACAAAAGAGTTGATCAAAATCCAAGATGAAAACTTAAAACTATAAAATGCTACAATGGAAATTTAATAAACCCTAAGAGAGAATTTGCTTATCTACACTACTCCTACTCCTAAATTATCTATGGAAGCTTCCTAAAACTATTCTAAAACCTAATAAAACCTAATGTAAGCTAATGCCTTCATATGTGGTCATTTTCCCTTCACATAGCACTTCCATTCAGCATCAAACCTTCTGAAATTGAGCTAAAAGCCCCCAAAAATCATGGATCACGTCTTTCATTAATGAATCCATGTGCAGGGACCTGTGCGTACGCACAAATGTGTGCGTACGCACACTTCGTTGAATGTTCACTTTTACGTGCGCACAGAGGGTTGTGCACCCACACACATACTGAATTCCTTCTTGTGCGTACGCACATAGGATTGTGCACACGTACACTTCAGTGTGTGCTTCCTCCTTGTTTTCTTCATGTGCTTTTCCCTTAGTACATGCTTTCTTCAACTTTTACCAAGTCATTCATGCCTCCATGACCTGAAATCACTCACAAAACACATCACGGGATCTAATGGAATAAAAGTGAGGTTAAAATCACTAATTTAAGCACAAAAATGCATGTTTTCACATTTAGGTTCAATTTAAGGATGAAACACAAAAGTATGCTATTTAAGTGAATAAATGTGAGTTTGTGTGATGAAATCCATTCAAATCAAGCCAAAATATACCGTCAAATACGGACTCATCAATTCTCCCACACTTAAACAATAGCATGTCCTCATGCTAACTCAAACAAGGATAATGATCAAGGATAACCACTTATTAAATGCAACTATCTATATGCATGCAAGTATACTATATACTATCTATATATTTCTATACTATAGTATCCTATGAAATTGGTGAAAACAAACAAACAAATTTTCAAGCAAGAGTATAGACATATAGGGCTAAGCAAAGAAATAATTCAGTGTAATAAAAAATCTAAAGAATTGATTCAAGTTTCAAAATGAAGCAACTTGCAAGAATATACATGATACGAGGTGTGGAAACATAGAATTGAGTAATTGAACCCTCACTAGGAGTGTATACACTCTAATCGCTCGGTGTTTAGGGTCAATTCACTCAAGTCTCCTCTAATCATGCTTTCAAGGATTTGCTTTTTATCTAACAATCAACAAACATGTGATGCATGAATGCAATTATCATGAGGACTTATTAGGGTTGTAATGGAGTTAAGGTCAAGGTGGGATAGATATGGCCAAGTGGACTAAGATTGAATCCTTGATTAGTTTAGTTATCCAACTCAACCTATATCAATCCAATAACAAAAATATGCACTCCTATCCTTCCATCATTTCTTTTTCACATACATTCATGTATGCTTTTTCATTCAAATCCACATATGCATTCTTTATTCATTTCTTTTCTTTTTGGGGAAACTATTGTCCTCTTTTTGCTATTTTATATTTTTCTCTATATTTTATTTTTTTTATTTTTTTATGACAAATGCATATGGTTAAAGCAAGTTGATACATGAATGTGCACCCATTTTCTAATTTTTTTCAATAAAATACCCAAAATAAACTTTTTCATTCACTACCAATGTTTTTCAAATATTTCCCCCACACTTGAATGACACACACACCGTAACCTAAGTTAATCAAAGATGAAATTCAAGGTAAATCATGGTCTTCCACTTAAGGTTGTGATGTGGTGATCTTAAAAACAATGGGGTAAGTAAGGCTCGAAAGGGGTTAGCGAAGGTAGATGCAAGGGTAAGTCTATATGGACTAGTGAGCTATACAAAGATGGCCTCAATCATGCTCAATGCATTCAAACATCAGAATCAAGCAAAACCAAGATCACAATCATAGAAGGAGCATATCACACAAGAACAAAATAGTGGTTAAAATATGCAACCACTCATTATAGGCTCAACAACTCACGAGGTTGTTTGTTCTATCTCTCTTCTATGTTCCACAAAAATTCATTCAAGCAAGTTTAAAAAACAATTTTCCAAATCAATTCAATAGAATACCCTAAAAACAAAATTCTTGAAAATCTTTGTTGTTTTTCACCAAAATTATTTTCTATATGTATGTATGATGTGATGGATGTAATTTCAAAAATTTCCTAGTTCTATTCCTAATTTTCAACATCCAAAAACTAACATAAACAATTAGGACAAAATTGAACTAGGCACTATGCTATTCACAACATCTAATTACAACTTTTATCTATAAAATATATACCATGCAAAAGATGCCAAATGCAATAACTAGAAATAAACTAAGATATATATACCGAAAGAAAAAATGCAATGCAATAGTCAAAAGCACTCTAAATATCTACAAGAAATATAATAAAAAGAAACAAAAATAAAGTGTAAAGTGTTCGAAAAAGAAAGTTTACTCACCAAAATGGCGAATCCTCCCCCACACTTAAACCTTGCACGGTCCTCCGTGCACGAAGACAATCCGGGGAGAATGGCTCTAGAGTACTCCACCTTCAACTGGTAGATGCGGGGGCTCGGATTGCATGGAAATTGCCAAGTCCAATGCATTCTCGGAATCTCCATCCTTGGTGTCCTCCTCTTTCGCTGGCTCCTTGCGATCATAGTCATCCTCGAAAACAATGAATGGAGTATAATTAAGAATCATAAGGCAAGTAGCACAAAAAGGTAAAGTAAGAAGCAAATAAGCATCTAATTGAGGAAGTTTGCATAGTGGTGTGGTATGATGAAAATGAGCCTTGTGTGTATTCCAATTATACGCGCAGTTAGAATACACTCAACAGCCGGTTAAAACGGCATCCACACAATCAAAAAGTAAGCATGGGTTCCTTAATTAAATGACCTAAGTTGCAATTAATAAGCATCAATTAAGCACATGCAAACTTAGGCAACTACAACAAGAGTGAATTGAATTTAGGAAATATTGGATATTGAAAATATATAAGTAGAAGAACAAGATTGATATAAAATAGCACAACAAACAATAACCAATTCAATGATGAAAAGAAAATCACTTATTCATCCTTAAGAATAAGAAAATAATCACATGGGAAGGTTCTTGTTATAAAAAGTGACAAGCTTGATGAGAATCAAATCAAGTCAACTCAAACAAATACAAAGCATTAAAAAAAAACAAGACCTTGTGATGTGGTTATATTAATTTAAAAACCATGATGAACAAGCAATTCAATTTAATTCACTACATTTAATATGCACTTGTTAAAAATTCCACCAAAAAGAAGTCAAATGTCACTTTTCATATCAACTTGGTGCTAGCAACTTAAAGCATTAAACAAGTACATTATTGAAATTCCAATCCTAAATAATATCATAACCATTCAAAAGTGCACAATTCTTGATTAGAATGCCAAACAAGGATATAGTTCAAGACATATGGTAGATACAACATATGAATTAAACTCAAAGTTCATTCAATCATTTCATCGAACATATGAATGCAGTGCACATATTCATCAAATTCAAGCAAAAAATTCAAGCATCAACAATCCAAAAATCAGAAATTGAACACTAGCAATTCAACAAACAAACAATTAATCAAAACTTAAGCTAGATTATCAAAATTAAATAAAGAAAAATGAAAATTATGCAAGCAAATAAACAAAACAAAGAAGAGGGAAGAGAGAAGAAGAAGAAGAAAGAAAGAAAGAAGAAAGAAGTAGATGGAAAAAGGGAGAATGAAGAAAGGGAAAAAGAAAGAGAGAGGGATGGTGGCGGTGGTTTGGTGGCGCCAGTGGCGGTCGGAGGGAAGGGTGGCTGGGGTAGTGGCGTAGAAGGAAGAAAGAAAGGGATGGGGGGTGTAAGGCGCTACAGGGCATCCTTCCTGATTAATGCCCAGAACGCGACCTGTGCGTATGCACAAGGATGTGTGCGCATGCACAAAAGGGGAAAACATAGGGGATGCGAACGCATAGCGTGTGCGAGCGCTCCTGGCAGGAAGGGTGTCAAGTCTTGTGCATACGCACAGGTCTGTGCGCATGCACAGAAGAATTTTTTTTAAAGAGGGCAAAAAAAACATGTGTGCGTACGCACAGCGTGGCGTGCATGCGCACAGAATATGAAAATGTGGTGGGGCGCGCTGGCACAGGATGTGCGAGCGCTGTGAACAGAGCGTATGTCATCAAGTGTGCGTACGCACATGTCTGTCCCCACGCACAGATGGCGAAAACTAGGGGAAGTGTGCGTACGCACAAGGCTGTGCGCACGCACAATGGTCTGTTTCTGTAACATTTTTAATGCCTCTAAGGCACCAACCATGATATCAATCAAAGTGGCTTTCAACCCCAAGACATATCATTCTTCAAAAACACATGATCAAACATAAAAATGCAACTAAATTAAGCCTAAAATTCAATCAAACTAAGCTAATCAAAGAGACAAAATTCAATAAACTAAAACTAAAAGAAGAGAAAAGTTGGAAGGATATTACCATTGTAGGGTGTCTCTGATAAACCACTATTTCATGGTTTATCTTGTGCTCAATTGAGTAGTTTTTATCAACTTTTTACCTACTTATTCATACTATTTGCATGGTTTTACATTTGCCTTCCTAATTATGTGCTTTGATTGAAAACATGCTTCTTTGGCCTTAAGTTTCCTATGTTTAATCCTCTCTTATTACCATTAGATGCCTTGATAAGTGTGTTAAGTGATTTCAGAGATTACAGGGCAAGAATGGCTTGGAGGATGGAAAGGAAGCATGCAAAAGTGGAAGGAATACAAGAAGTTGGAGAAATTGCTAAGCTATCCAGCCTGACCTCTTCGCACTTAAACAGATATAACTTTAGCTACAGAGATCCAAACGATACAGTTCCAGTTGCGTTAGAAAGCTAACATCCGGGGCTTCGATTTGATATATAATATGCCATAGTTGCCTTGACGCTAGGTGACGCGAATGCGCGCTCCACGCGGACGCATCGCAGTTCCGAAAATCAGCGTGGCAGATTTCTTCTCCAGCGATTTCTGGGCTGTTTTCGACCCAGTTCTCGGCCCAGAAAATACAGATTAGAGGTTATAAAGTGGGGGAATCCATTCATTCATAAAAACAAGCTCACAATACACAATTTTAGGATTTATATGTAGTTTTTAGAGAGAGAGGTTCTCTCCTCTCTCTTAGGATTAGGATTTAGGATTTCTTTGCTTTCAGGATTGTTTCTTTTTATCAGGTTCAATTTTCCTTTTATTTATTTTTCCAATTTAATTTATGAACTCTTCCATGTTACATATGATTTTCTTAATTAATATAATTGAGGTATTTTAGACTTATCACTTCTATTGTTTGATGTTCTAAGTTGGATCCTAACTTGATTTTAGAGTTGATTGATATTTGGAGACCCTTGAGTTGAATTACTCAAGATTTAAATTGTAATTGGATTTATTGTTGGCTGGCTCTCTAGTCACTAACGCTAATCCAAACACAAGAGTGAGAATTGGGACTTGTGAATAGAAGTAGACTGCCAACTTACTTGACTTTCTTTTACTTTACTTGGTAAAGGATAACTAAGTAGAAGCAACCTTCAATTATCAATTGATCTTGAGAAAAATCCAACAAGGATAGAACTTCCGATTAATCTTCTCCGGGTCAAGGCTTTTAAATTAATTACATAAAATCTCTTATTTATTTTTATTGCTTTAATTTATAAATATACCTGTGCCCATTGCCCAAACTTCAAAACCCTCAATTTACAAGACTCATAACCAATAATAAGAACATACTTCCCTGCAATTCCTTGAGAAGACGACCCGATGTTTAAATACTCGGTTATCAATTTTAAAGGGGTTTGTTACTTGTGACAACCAAAACTTTTGTAAGAAAGGTTGATTGCATGGTTTAGTAACTATACTTGCAACGAGAGTTTACTATAACTTCTAAACCATCAATCTTCAGTTCTTCAAAATGGCCCGTTACCGGGGAATTGCAAACGTGTGCCTTATTATTGGTTATTGTAAATATTTAATTTTTTCTTGTTTATTTGTTTTTATTTTTTGTTTTTCTTTTTTTCGTAAATTAAGAGGTTATTGGTTTTTATTTAGTTATGAAAAATTTTTTTAAAAATTTGTTCTTGGTGTTCATCTTGGTCTTCAAGTTGTTCTTAGTTGTTTTCTTCGTTTTGATCTAAAAATTTTAAGTTTGGTGTCATTTTATTATTTTTCTCTTTCATCATTAAATTCAAAAATTCAAAATTTAAAACTCAAATTTCAAATTTCAAAATTTAAAATTCAGACTTCAAAATTTAATTTTTAAATTCAAAATTTAAATAACCTTTTAATTTAAAATTTGTTTTTATTTTCGTTTTTAATTACTATTATGAGTTCTCACCCCTCTCGCTTTGAGTTTGGTTCCAATATTGTTGCAAGGAATTGAAATTATAACAGGAACATGCATCAAGGTCAAAACAATCAGAGATGGAAGGAGCCACGAAAATCTGATCAACCCTTCCGGCAACAACACCTTCCACAGTACCACAAACAAAGACCATTCCACGATGCATACCAAGACAGTAGTTATGGTGGACCCTTCCGTGACAACCAACATCCACCAAATTACTGTAGTCAAGAGCCATTCCAGGGGGCATACCAAGATGATAGATATGATGGACCCCCATCATATGCCTATGAACCTCCTCAACACAACTTTGAACCACCAAACTCACAAGCCCCTTTACACCATTTACCTCCATATGACCCTAACCCACATCCACCATACCAACCACCCTATGAATCGAATGAGCCATACATAGATCCACCCCAACCTCCATTGGATAACAATACATTCATCTCTAATATCATTGGTCTCACCTCTACACTCCAAAATCTTATATCCCGCATGAACCAACCCTCTACCTCTAATATTCAACCCTCAAGCTCTAGTGCACTTCCTTTTCAACCACATAATGATCTTTTCATCCCATCACTACCCTCCATGGAAGAGCACCCACATCCATCAGTCCAAGAGCAAGATGATCCCAATTATGCTATTGATATGGAATAGGAAAGAAGGAATCATCTTCGCGAATCCATATTTCATAAAGAGCTAGATGAGGCCCTACAGGTAAAGGTAGGAGAGACCTTTAAAGATGAAAGAGTAGTTAAAAGGAGTTGTCATGGAAAGAAAATCACTGAGGATGAGTACGACTTTATACTTAAACAACTAGACAAAGCAGCAAGTATTAAAAAGGAAGAAGTGGTTGCAGACTTAAGAGATGCTGTACCTCCATGGGAAAGTCAAGACATAGAGCCTCCTTCCAAGATGGTTGCATTTGATGTTGAGGAGGGTGTACAACCTCCAAGGCATATCATAGTTGAAGACTTGAAAGAGGTTGGTCAAGAGATGGAGATTACAGAAGAAGAAGGACAACCTCCCATGCCCTTGGTGAGCAATGAAGAAGAGATTGAATTGGAAGAAAGCTACCAAGAAGAAGAGGTTGATATTGAAGAAACTTACAAGGAGGTGGAAGTTGACAAGGAAGAACTCAAGGGACTGGAGCTGGAAATCACCTTGCCAATGCTGTTTGAGACCTCTCCCCCAAAGCCATCACCATCCATTCCTTCATTCAAGTGGGTAAATCTTTCATCTCTAAGCTTAATTAGCTCACTTGAATATGCTTTACTTGAAACAGATGGTCAGCTTAGAGCTCTTTGTGGCATTAAGCGTAAAAGGAAGATGGTTAGTAGTTGGAGTTATCATGCAAGGTTCAACATGGTTGTGTGCTCAAAGTTTAAATGCAAAAGTTGGTGTAAAGCTCAACTAAATGGGTCTAGGAAGTTGTTTAGATGCTTCACTGAGAATTCTAAAGCTGAACCACCCGGATGGAATCATGATAATCAACTTGAAGACGGGTGTAGAAACAAGATTTGGAATCCCGGAGGATATTGGAATCACAAACATTGGTGGAGATTCCTGGATGAGTTCAAGCATAAGCCACCATAACAGGAAGCTCATCAAATGTCCAACTTAAGGACTTTAACTAAAAGTGCTAGGTGGGAGACAACCCACCATAGTATGATCGTTCCTTTTTCAATTTTATTTCGTTTTGTTTGTTTTTATTTTATTTTATTTTATTTTCATTGAACCTGGAATTATTTATTGCATCTACATTAGCATTGCATTCTGCATACTGCATATATATAAAAAAAAAAATCGTACGTGACGCGACAGCGTCGCCGACGCGTCCGCGTCACCTGTGCGTTTGGAAGAAAAGAAACGTGAACAGAGAGTCACGCGAAAGCGTGGCTGGAGGCGTGCCTTTTGCACAAATTTGATCCACGCGACCGCGTCGATGACGCGTCCGCGTCATGTGGGAAAAATGCCTCCCACGCGTCCGCATCACCCACGCGAATGCGTGGCCCTGTGAAATCGACGTAAACGGGTGTATGGCAGAGAGTTGTGATGGAGTGGGGCTGGAACCATGCTAGAAGCACAAACCCTACCACGCGAACGCGTGCCCCACTCGAACGCGTGCCCCACGCTTTCGCGTCATTTTTAAAAGAAAGGCCATTCACACGATCGCGTCAATCACGCGACCGTGTCACCCAAAAATTTGGCGAAAAGAGTTTCGAACAGAGAGTTGTGCGAACACGAGGCTGCACTCGCGCCAATCGCACCAATCAGGTCACGCGATCACGTGACCCACATGTCCGCGTCACCTGACCTTATCGCGCACCACGCGACCGCGTCACCCACGCGTCCGCGTCGCCTGCGCCGCACAACTTATCCAGATCAGCGCCAATTATCTTGTCTTTTCTTTTCTAATCCTAAGTTCTTCTATCTTTTCTTCTTTCTTTCTTACTTTATTTCTTTCACTTCTCCTTCCTTTTCCCTTCATCCTATTTTACTTAATTTATTTGCATATTTCATTCATTGCATCTTAATTTTGTGCATATTTTTCGTTTCTTTTCTAAATTCATTATTTTACCTTTGGTGTTAATTTTCTTATTTAACTGTTGCATCTTCTCTTGAATTATTTTGGGTGCTTAGTGACTTGTTTTATTTTGGATATGTAATATTATTTATATCATTGCCAATTATTTATACCTGTATTACTTTTACATTGACATGAATTTATATTATCTCTCCTTACCCACACTCTCTTCCCTATTTTTACAAATTTTTGTATTCTTGATTTGCCATGTACTTCTACTGTTTTCTCATTTGCATATTGTAGCTACCATGTAATTGAGACCCTCATTATCTGGCACTAACCCAACCATATTTTATTTTATCTTTATTTATGGGTTACTGTTCTTCTTTTTCTCTTCTTTCAGGCTGGCCACCGAAGACGGAAAAAGGGAGAAACTTCTATAAGGGGAGACAAACAAGTCCATCTGCACAATCCTTGAAGAAAAGCATTAGTTGGAATAACCCGTCCACCTGCACATCTCAGCATGCACCGAGGACGGTGCAATCTTTAAGTGTGGGGAGGTCGATATCGATCTCCATGGGTTAGTTACTCTTCTATCTCAACACCAATGGTTTATTTTCCTTGTTAGTTGTTGCATTTGCATGTTTGATTGCATATTAGATTGATTTTATGCATATTTTATCACTTGGTTGAAGTAATATTTTCTTTTTCAAGAAACTTTTTAGAATATTTCACTAATTTGAATAAAAATTTAATGTTACACTTGTTTGAAGAAATATTATACTGGAACATGGTTTAGAGCTTGAACACACAAAACCTGTGAGATTTTGAGCCTATTTGATTGGTTGCATTTTACCAACCAATATTTTATTTTTGGTGTGTGTTTTTCTCTCTAAAATTGTGATTTTTGTCTTGCTTAATTCTATATTTTGATTGTTTGATGTATGCATACACTTACATGATTGAGGCCTTTGTTTCACTGAGCTTACATACCCATATGGTCTTACCCTTTCATTATTCTTTGCGAACCAATGTTGAGCCTATTATACCCCTTTGTTCTTTACTTTAGCACATGATTAACCCTAAGTGGAAAACAATAATGTCCTTAATTTGAATCCTTGGTTAGCTTAGACTAGTGAGAGTGCTCATGAATTAGGTATGGGAAAAGTTGAATTTGGAAACATTTGGTTTGAGAATTGAGTATGTTAGAATTTTCTGAAAATGTGAAAAAAATGTTTAGGACATGATTCATGCATCCAATAATTTAATCATATGCATTTAGACTAAAAAATATAAAAAAATTATGAAAAAGAGAAAAAGAAGAGAAAAAGAGCAATTAAGTAAAAGGGGACAAAATGCCCCAAAGTAAGTGGTGAAAGTAATGCATATGTACTGTACTTGAAATTAGAATGCATGAATATTTGGAAAACATGATTAATGGACAGTTAGGTTTTGTACTTTGATTACATGGATTGTCTTAAGTTAGGTGGAAAAAGTTTAAGTTAATTAAGGATTCAGATTTTAGTCCACTTGACCAAATACAATCCTACCTTGACCCTAACCCCATTACAACCCTTAAAAGACCTCTTGATTTGTGTATTTGTGCATTAAATTTTTGTTGATTGGTAGAAGAAAAGCAATCCTTAGAAAGCAAGGTTAGTAGAGAATTGAGAGAATTGAACCTTAAACACTTGAGTGATTAGAGTGTATACACTACCAGTGAGGGTTCGATGCTCAATTCCTTGTTCCCTGCTTTCATGAGCTATTTTCTTCTTGCAAGTCTATTTGTACTTCATTTTCATGATTTGAATTAGTGAAATCCAGTTCATATTTATTCTCGAAGAATTTATTTACTTTTAAACCAAGTAGGTAGAAATATTTTGCACGTAGTTGCATTCATATAGATAGGTTACATTTCATACTTTCTTACTTTCCCCATTCACTCTTATAGCTTCTCTTGAGCTTAGCATGAGGACATGCTAATGTTTAAGTGTGGGGAGGTTGATAAACCACTATTTCATGTTTTATCTTGTGCTCAATTGAGTTATTTTTATCAACTCTTTACCCACTTATTCATACTATTTGCATGGTTTTACATTTGCCTTCCTAATTATGTGTTTTGATTGAAAACATGCTTCTTTGGCCTTAAGTTTCCTATGTTTAATCCTCTCTTATTACCATTAGATGCCTTGATAAGTGTGTTAAGTGATTTCAGAGATTACAAGGCAGGAATGGCTTGGAGGATGGAAAGGAAGCAAGCAAAAGTGGAAGGAATACAAGAAGTTGGAGAAATTGCTAAGCTGACCAGCCTGACCTCTTTGCACTCAAACGGCTATAACATTAGCTACAGAGATCCAAACGATGCGATTCTAGTTGCGTTGGAAAGCTAACGTCCGGGAATTCGATTTAATATATAATATGTCATAGTTGCCCTGAAGCTAGGCAACACAAACGCGCGCTTCACGCGGATGCGTTGTAGTTCCGAAAATCAGCGTGGCAGATTTCTTCTCCAGTGATTTTTGGGCTGTTTTCGACCCAGTTCTCAGCCCAGAAAATACAGATTAGAGGCTATAAAGTGGTGGAATCCATTCATTCATAAAAACAAGCTCACAATACACAATTTTAGAATTTAGATGTAGTTTTTAGAGAGATAGGTTCTCTCCTCTCTCTTAGGATTAGGATTTAGGATTTCTTTGCTTTCAGGATTGTTTCTTTTTATCAGGTTCAATTTTCCTTTTATTTATTTTCCCAATTTAATTTATGAACTCTTCCATGTTACATATGATTTTCTTAATTAATATAATTGAGGTATTTCAGACTTATCACTTCTTCTATTGTTTGATGTTCTAAGTTGGATCCTAACTTGATTTTAGAGTTGATTGATATTTGGAGACCCTTGAGTTGAATTACTCAAGAGTTAAATTGTAATTGGGTTTATTGTTGGCTGGCTCTCTAGTCACTAACGCTAATCCAAACACAAGAGTGAGGATTGGGACTTGTGAATAGAAGTAGACTTCCAACTTACTTGACTTTCTTTTACTTTACTTGGTAAAGGATAACTAAGTAGAAGCAACCTTCAATTATCAATTGATCTTGAGAAAAATCTAACAAGGATAGAACTTCCGATTAATCTTCTCCGGGTCAAGGCTTTTAAATTAATTACATAAAATCTCTTATTTATTTTTATTGCTTTAATTTATAAATATACCTGTGCCTATTGCCCAAACTTCAAAACCCCCAATTTACAAGACTCATAACCAATAATAAGAACACACTTCCCTGCAATTCCTTGAGAAGACGACCCGAGATTTAAATACTCGGTTATCAATTTTAAAGGGATTTGTTACTTGTGACAACCAAAACTTTTGTAAGAAAGGTTGATTGCTTGGTTTAGTAACTATACTTGTAACGAGAGTTTACTATAACTTCTAAACCATCAATCTTCAGTTCTTTAGTCTCCCACCTAGCACTTTGGTTTAAAGTCCTTAAGTTGGACTTTTGGTTGAAGCTCACATCAAGGAGGCTTGTTCTTCCATCCATCTTTAAGTTGCCAACCATGCTTGCTCTTCCAAAATCCACCGGGATCCCAAACGAAGTACATTAAGCTCTTAAGCAACCTCAAGCAAGCAATTGGGACCCAAAATTGTTGATCAGTGGAACTTATACTGGGATCCCATACCTTAGTTTCCCTATCATCCTCTTGTTGATTCTTCCTTTTGCTCTTGGATGGATAACCTCTCCAATCACCTTTGAAGCACCCAATTAAGCCTTGTAATCCTCCCAATTGAGCCTTACACCACTTTTACATTGAACTCCTTTGGCAACCAACACCCATTTCTTCATTGTTGAACACCCTAAGAAGGATCTTAAGTTGATGATCCGTTTCTAAGATAGGAATTAGATGTGTACCTATGAAGCTCATAGAGGATATTGTCACCCACTCACATTGCCCTTTGGAGTCACTCTATTGGACTCTTGTATGAATGCCTCCACTTCTTGGGTGATCACCTCTTCCTCACCATCCTTTTCAAGCTCTTCCCTATCTCTCTCAATCTCAAGAGGGGAAGGTTCTTCAAGATCATTGAGGGGATCGACCAAGGTGGACAAAAATTCATTGATGATGCAATCCACTTTTTGATAAAACTCCTTCAATTCTCCATTCACCTCTTGTGGTTCAATTGCTTTACCTTCTGGTGCACGAATCCCCACACTTTGTACAACTGTACCAGCAATTGCACTGGATCGTCCAAGTAATACCTAAGCGAATCAGGGTCGATCCCACGAGGATTGTGGTTTGAGGCAAGCTATGGTTATCTTGCAGGTCTTAGTTAGGCGAATCAAGAGGTTGTTGGTTTGAATGCATAAAAGTGTATAAAATACTTTGTGAATTTAAATGGAATCAGTAATAGGAAGATGGTTAAAGATTGGAGTTGCTTTGTCTTTCTGAATTAACTCTGGTCTTACTGTCTCCTTCAAATGTGAATGATTTCTTCTATGGCAGGCTGTATGTGATTAACGTCATATGGCCACTGATGAGTGGATATTTTATACACTTTTTGACATCTTTTTCATATAGTTTTTATTAGTTTTTATTCAATTTTTATTAAGTTTTTATAAGTTTTAGTGTTAAAATCATATTTTTGGATTCTACTATGAGTTTTTGTATTTTTGGAAAATTTCAAGTATTTTCTGGCTGAAATTGAGGAGCTAGAGCAGAGTCTGATTCAGAGATAGAGAAAGCACTGTAGATGCTGTCCAAATCTGACCTGCCTGCATTCAGAAGAGCTTTTTTGGAGCTACAGAAGTCCAAATGGAGCACTCTTAATGACTCTAGAAGGATGACTGCCAGAGCTTTCTAGCAATATATAATAGTCCATACTTTACTTCGGATTAAAAGGCCCAAAACTAGTGTCCAACGCCAGCTTCCTGACCCCTTCCAGACGTCCAGCGCCCAAAGAGCAGAGCCCAGCGTCCAAAGACCCAGAAAGGACCCTTGGCTAGCATTCCATGCCTAAGAGACCTCAATGCACGTAGATCTCATCAAAGCTCAGTCCAAACACTCACCAAGTGGGCCTCAGAAGTGAATTTTAGCACTAGATAGACTACTTTACCCTTACTAGTCATTTGTTTAGTATTTAAGGGATTTTATCTATGTAATTCAGATATATTCTCCAATCCAGGAGATCATCATCAACCTTTTATCATCATCTTCTTCGGGACTCTCCGATTCAGGAGAGTACCCTTTACGTTTTCCACCATTATTTTTATTTTCAGTATGAGTTTCTAAGCCTCCTAGGTTGAGGGAAGGAGCCCTGCTAAGTCCTATGAATTAATTAAAGTACTATTTCTTCTTCTTTGATCCGTGTTTGATCTATCTCTAAGATGTATATCCCGATATTTATCGCGATGAATAGGGCGATCTGACAAATAGGCTATGTTCATCACATTAAGACGAACGTGCCTGACAAACACCCACGTCTACTTGGATTCGTGTGAATACTTGGTCGGAAAGCACGAGCCAACAGCTATGGATTTACATCTCTCAGACGGTTAATCCATAATTTCATTAGGGACTTCTCGAGACACCAGTTCAGCCGATCTCTGGGGAGATTAAGGTCTCCGTGGTATAGGCTAGATCCAAGAAACAGTGTTCTCTGTTCCGAAAGATTCTACCTTGTCTGTGAAGTTTTGAGTAGGATCGCCAAGAGAATGGATTTCTATGCGCTTCATCCTCCATTGGATTAAATACCAAGGGCCTTGGCGTTCATTCTGTAGCAGAGGAGATCAAACATTGGTGTGGCTTTGATCACTTACAGCCTGCCAAAGAAGAAGATCATTCACAAGCAAAGAAGATGATAGTACCAGAGTTACTTCAGAAAGACAAAGCAACTCCGACTCTCAACTCTAATCCTATCCTTATTTCAACTTAACATCCAAATGTTTGATATTTATATCCTTACTTCCTCCTAATACCCAAAAACCTTCTGATTCCGCCTGACTAAGACCTGCAAGACAACCATAAGCTTGCTTCATGCCACAATCCTTATAGGATCGACCCTGACTCGCTCAGGTATCACTTGGACGACCCAGTGCACTTGCTGGTACTGCTGCTATTGTACGAAATAGTGTGGGTTATGGGTACAAGCGCAACCATGTTTTTGGCGCCGTTGCCGGGAATTGTTGAGTTTGGACAACTGCTAGATTGTCTTACTCGTTAGATCAGGTAGTTTTCTTTTATTTTTACTTTGTTTTGTCCGAGTCTTTTGTTTTTGTTTTCTTTTTCTTAATTTTCGAAAATTTTAAAAATCTTTTTCAAAAATATTTTTCTTTGTTTAACCTTGTATATTTTGAATGTGTCTATGTTCTTGGTTTGAGTCTTTAAGTCTTTTAATTTTATTTTTTCCTTCTTTAATTTTCAAAAATTTCAAAAAGGTTTTTCAAAAACACTGTTAAATTTGTAGCTCAATTGGTTACAACATTGGCTTATGTTCTTGGTAATTGTGTTTCTTTAAGTCCTTCTTTCTAAAAATTTTTCAAAAATATTTTTCTTTGGTTTAATCTTGGTGTTTTCTTGTTATTTTTCTTGCAATTTTCAAAAATTTGGTCTTACTTTTCTAAAAATTTTAAGTTTAGTGTTCTTTTTATGTTCTTTAGTTCTTTGAGTCTTTAATTTTTTGTTCTTCGTATTTTTGTGAGTCTTCAAAGTGTTCTTGAGTCATGCATGTGTTTAGATCTTAAAATTTTTAAGTTTGGTGTCCCTTGATGTTTCTCCAAAATTTTCGAAAAACAAGGGTGCTAGAACTAAAAATTTTAAGTCTTGTGTCTTTTTTGTGTTTTTCTCTTTCATGATAAATTCAAAAAAAAAAAATATCTTTTCTTATTTTTTTAACGTAATTTTTGAATTTTTTTCAAAAAAAACTCAGATTTTCATTTTTAAAATTTTATCTTATCATATCTTAGTTGTCAAGTTTTCAAAAATCAAATTTTTTTTCAAAATTTAAAAATCATATCTTTTTCAAAATTCAAAAATCTCATCTTATCTTTTTTGTTAAATTTCAAATTTTTTAAAATTAAATCTTTTTTAAAATCAATTTTCTAATCTTATCTTATCTTTTCTAACTTCTAATTTTTAAATCATATCTTTTTCAAAATCAAATTTCAAAATCTTATCTTTTTCTAATTTCAAATTTTGATTTCAAAATCTTTTTGTAAGACCCGGTTAATTGACGGCTAATTAACCCATAAATAAGAATTTATTCTAGAAAGCCAAAAATGTTATTTTTATGGCTTAATATGATAGAGGAGATTGAGACGAGAATTTCGGTACCAATTTTATAGAAAACGGACCAAGATTGGACCGAACGGGCCAAACCGGGCCAACCAGACCCAAAGTGGGCCATTGGCCCAACTAAACTAAACCAAAACCCTAGTTTTCAGCACTCTCTCTCCTCACAACACTCTCGTTCACGCTGAAATGGAGTAAGGGAGGGGAAGAACACTCTCTCAAGTTCTATCTCTCACTTGATCTTCAAACCACCATAACTTTTGATCTAGAGCTCCGATTGCCGCATCGTTTGCGGCCACGCGTTCACCGCGGAGAGCTCTACAAAACTCATACAATCAATCTTGAGGTAAGCCAAGTTTTGCTCTTCGAATTTCCAGCCTTAATTTCGAGTTTCATGAGCAAAAATGTTGAGATTTTGGGCTCTTTGATGTTATAGGACCCAACTCTCTTGAAGGAGAAGGTTAATCTTGTCTCCTTGGACCTTGGGTGTGGTAAGATTCTCAACCCTAGTGTAAATTATTGTTCTATGATGTTTGGGTATTGAGATGTTGTGTATGGATATGATGATTGTGGCTTAGGTTGTGTATATGTGAATATTGGAGCTTGATTGGTGATTTTGGAAAGCTTGGAAGAGGGTTTTGTGTGGTAAAATCTGTTCTTGGAGGTGTTGATACCTTGAGTGCTTGTGGACAAGTGGTTTGGAAGTGCTCCGGTTGAGCGTGGGAAATCGGCTAAGGTATGGTTTCGGTTTCCCGTATCTAATATGTAATGTGGTAGGAAATACCTAGGCTAGAGGCCCTAAGATAGGCATTGAGTTGATGATATTGTTGAATGATTGAGATATATGATGTGATCATATATGTGATTATGAATATTGATGCCTTGATTGTGTGATATATGAGAAAATGCATGTTGTGATATATGCTTGATGAATGATTGAGGTTGAATTGATGGGTGGTACCATGTTGATGGTGAGTATGATGATGAGTATGTATAATGATGGTTGATTGGAAATGGAATTATTGGAAATTGGGATGAGGAAGGATGTATGACATGATATTGTATTTGTCCTTTAGCCATTTGATTGAGAAGTGTTAAAATGGTTGGATGTGGTTTTGGAAATTTTGGTAAAGTGTCAATGTGTGAGTTGAGGATGGCTTGTTATTGATTTTGGTACATTTTGAATGATTTCAAAGAAAAGGGTTGAAATTGGCATGTTTTGATTGATTTTGAAAAGAGTTGAAAGTGGCTTGTTTTGAAAATGGCACTTTGTGGTTTTGTATGAAAACATGGTTTTTGAGCATACTTTGACGGGACATAACTTGGACTACGGATCTCTGATTTGTGCCAAATCTGTTTAAAAATGAAATTGGATCCGGGATGTCCATGCCGTTTGAAGAACGGGTGAAAAATGATTTAAAATGAGAGAGTTATGACCGTCAGAAGATTGGGGGTTGAATCTGTGAATTCTGCAGCTTTTAACTTAGAAAATTTTTAGCAGAATAACCCTCCGCGCGTAGGCGCATTCTTCCAGGAAGCACCATCCACGCGTGCGCGTGGTGTGCACGGGCGCGTCGATGCGCTGCGCCATATGCCCAGCTATTTTCCAGAGAGTTATGCCAGAATTGTGCCAGTTTTGTGCCTGGGCGCAAGAGCACCCACGCGTACGCATGGCTGACGCTTGCGCGCCGTTTGGATATTTTCAACCCGCACGTTTGCGCGTATGACGCTTGCGCGTCGATGAGTTTTTGGCCATCCGTGCGTGTGCGTGGAGTGCGCGTACGCGTGGCCCTGTTTTCATCCCAAAGTTGATTTTTGAGTTTTAAAAGCCAAATTTCATACTTCTAAGCCTTCGATCTCACCACTTATATCTTAAATCATTATGATATGCCTAGCATGAGGAAAAGGGCCAGCGAATGTGGTAACTTGCGAGTGAAGCAAGGGAAAAATGAATGATCAATGAGGATCAAAGATGATTATGTGAGATGCGGAGAATGGTGGTGGAAGTGCTTGTTGTGCCATGGGCCGAAGGGCCGTAATTGTTAATGAATTGGCTGGTTATGGATTTAACCGTAAGCCGGATGGCTAGATTATTGCCGTGTTACGGCAGAGCCATGATTATGGCTAAGTATAAATGTATATATGTTGTTGAATGAATTGTGAATGTTTGCACTTCCACCATCGGAGATGAGGGTTTCCCTGGGAGGAAGCAGTGGCTAGCCACCACGTGCTCCAGGTTGAGACTCAAAGCTCTTTTAACCCTATGTCGTAAGTGTGGCCGGGCACTGTGAAAGGCCCGGATGAGCTCGCCCCCGTAAATATTCACCAGTGAGGGTGATGGATATGGATCATGATTATGATCAAGTTTATGATGAGTATAACTCGAGTTGGGGATGCGCGACAGAGGGACAGTCCAATGGTTAGCTACCAGGACTTGTCGGGTTGGCTCTATAACCGACAGATGATATCATCAGCCACTAGGGACAGGCATGCATCATAAGCATACTACATGAATTGTTTGAGATTGCCTATTTGACTGCATATTACTTGCTAATTGTCTAAATGCCTTATCTGTTCCTATTTGTAAATTTCTTGTCTGATATAACTGTGTTTGCTATATTATACTCCTGCTGGTGGTTGGGAGGTCTGAAGAAATTGGAAAGGGGAGTATTAGTTAGACTGAAGAATCTTTAGTCAGTTGCCACTTACGATTTAGTTTGTTTATAAGCTTTGATATTATCTGGGGGAAGTTCTAGGATTGCCTTCGGCTTTCCTCTACTATTATGTATTATATATGTGGAAGCTGTTACCGTGCTGGGGACCTCTGGTTCTCACTCATTCGGATTTTGTGGTTTTCAGATGCAGGACGCGAGGCTTCTCGTTGAGGCATGCTGGGGACTTCTGGATTAGCGAAGATATTTGTTCTCGGGGCTCTGTTTTGGTTTATATGTTTTGCATAGACACTTTTATCTCCATTAAATAATACAAACTGTGATGACTCCTCTTATAGGAGGTTTTGGAGAATAGGTTTCTGTATTTGTATCCCTTTGGGTTTTTCTTGGGGTTTTTCTTATTTTATTATATGTATATATTGCTATGCTCGGACCGGTTATCTTCGCAGCCGGATTTTGAGTCTTGTTATTCCCGTTTTTGACACTCTTTATATATATGATCTCGCGTTAGCTTATCCCTATTCGTTACGTTATCGATCGGAGTGTTGCGCTTTCGAGTTACGGTTTTTGTTTACCCCTTTTTCTATAAAGGCTCCTAGTTATAATCAATTATTCATACTACTAAACGTAATAAATTTTGGTTTTAGAGGTCGTAATACCTTGCCATCTCTGAATTATGACTTAAGCATAAGACTTTGGATGGTAGGGTGTTACACTTTTCTTACTTTATTTGTTATCTTATTTCAAATTTAAATCTTTTCTTATCTTATCTTTTGTTTTCTATTTTTTATTTAATTTGTATCTTTTCTTAATTAATATTTTATCTTCTCTCTCATCTTTTTCAAAACCTCCTAACTAACTCCTTCTATCCTTAATTTTCGAAAATATCACTTCTTCTCTCTCTCTTCTTTTTCAAAACCACCTAACTAACTCTCCTCTACCTTAATTTTCGAAAATACTTCTCCTTCTCCTCTCTCTTCTTATTCAAAACCAATTAACTAACTCCTTTCTCTCTCAATTTTTGAAAATTAATTCTCCCCCCTCTCTTCTATTTTCAAAAATTTAACATTTAAATTTTAAATTCTTTTTAAATTAATAATTTAATTTGTTGAAAATTAAATAAATAAATAAAGTAAAAATAAAAAATATTTTAATTGTTATTTTCCTTTTCTATTTATACCTCTTCTCTTCTCATCTCTATTCATTCAACTCTACTTCCTGCCCTAGCTCTAGCTCAACTTCTTTATCTTCTTTCTTTTCTTCTTCACATCTCACTTGGAGCTTCTTGCCATTTGGCACAGAAAGCTTTCTTGTGATTTTCTTACTCTTATCTACTATTTCCAAGGTATTTTTCTTTTACTTCTTTTATTTATTTTATTTTTATTTTTATCTTCTTCTTCTTCCTCTACTTCTGACTTTAAGGAGGAGCTTCTTGTCTATTAGAAGTCTCTTTTTCTCTTTTTCTATTCTTCTTGTTTATGACCAGGAACAGGGATAAAGAACCCTCTTGACTCTTGATCCTAAACCTGAGAAGACTCTGAGGAGGCGCTTACAACAAGCTAAAGCACAACACTCCAGAAGAGACCTTTCAGAAAGTTTTGAACAAGAAATAGAGGATATGGCCGAACCACAAGAGGAGCCTAGAAAGGTTTTTGGTGACTTCACTACGCCTACCTCAGACTTTTATGGCAAAAGCATTGTTGTGCCTACCATTAGAGCTAACAATTTTGAGCTTAAGCCTCAGTTAGTCTCTCTTCTGCAGAAGAACTACAAATTTCATGGACTTCCACTGGAAGATCTTCATCAATTCTTAGCAAAATTCTTACAGATCTATGATACTGTAAAGACTAATAGAGTTGATCCTGAAGTCTATAAGCTGATGCTTTTCCCCTTTGCTTTAAGAGACACAGCTAAGTTCTGGTTGGATGCCCAACCAAGAAAGAGTCTTGACTCTTGGAAAAAGCTTGTAAATGATTTTCTAGCTAAGTTCTTTCCTCCTCAAAGGATGAGCAAGATTAGAGTGGAAGTTCAAACCTTTAGACAAAGAGAAGGTGAATCCCTCTATGAAGCCTGGGAAAGATACAAGCAGTTGATCAGGAGATATCCTCCTGACATGCTCTCAGAATGGTCCCTCATAGGCGTGTTCTATGATGGCTTGTATAAGATATCCAAGATTTCCTTGGATAACTCTGCAGGTGGATCTCTTCACTTGAAGAAAACGCCTGCAGAAGCAAGAGAGCTCATTGAGATGGTTGCAAACAACCAATTCATGTACACCTCTAAGAGGAATCCTGTAAATCATGGAACCTCTTAGAAGAAAGGAGTTTATGAAGTTGAGCCACACTTGTAACATAGTTTCTTACCCGACTAGCATGGCCTATTCAGATGGTAGCTCCCACACTTCTGACATTTCATATCAGGGGAGTAAGCCCTTGACCGCTTCCCTTCACCATATCTCTTGAAGTTCTGTCCCCTTGGCCGAAG
The DNA here is from genome assembly GCF_003086295.3 of Arachis hypogaea. Taxonomy (NCBI): domain Eukaryota; kingdom Viridiplantae; phylum Streptophyta; class Magnoliopsida; order Fabales; family Fabaceae; genus Arachis; species Arachis hypogaea. The sequence continues at coordinate 117,155,998 of NC_092050.1, read as the reverse complement.
GTAATCGCCACGTTCTCTACTAGTGTTTCCTCCATGAGTGTCCTGTGACGAGGCTACCGTCTTTGCGTATTCCTCAACCACTCTTGCCTTGTTCACCAGATCGGAGAAAATTCGAATATCCATAGGAGCCACAGTAGTCATGATATCGTCCTTCAAGTCCCTTTGATACTGGACACACTTCCGACTTTTATAGGTCTCCGGGGCACCCTGACACGCCCTAGAGAACCTACAGAGTTTCTCAAATCGGCTGGTGTAGTCCGCCACCAATAAGGAACCTTGCTTCAGCTGCAAAAGTTCCATCTCCTTCGCTTTCCTTGCAGACTCAGGAAAGTACTTCTTGTAGAAGGCCGTTCGGAATACTTCCCCAAGGAAAATTGGAGTTATGAAGTTGAAGCAAGCGGCATTCTGCCTGCCACCAATACTGGGCCTCTTCCAGAAGCTAATAAGCAGCAAACTCCATGTATTGGTTGTTTGGGACATGCTGTGCTTGTAGTGCACGCTCCATAGCTTGGAACCAGTTATCCACTTCCGTGGGATTAGTCAATCCTCTGAAAGTCGGTGTGTAAACTTTCAGAAATATAGCTAGGGTCATCGAAGCACCTCCCAAGTCATCACCATTTCTGTCTCCATTCCCCGCCGGTTGGCCTAACCTCTGCGCAGCAAGCAGAGTCACAGCAGCATTCGCCTCCATGGTATTCGTAAGATTCACCATTGCCGCCAAGGACTCGTCATGGTTATCGGCCGGTTGCTCGTTTCTACTCTCTTTATGTGAACGTGTACGACCTCGTCCGCGAGTAGCCATTAGGGTTCCTGTCCACACCAAACAATCGATATCAAGGTGATCAGTCTCAATATCAAAAGCCTAGTGTGTCAATTATCCCAAATAGGCACTCACAAACAAGCATGCTATGCAATATCAAGTAGATAACCTAAATAGCATGAAAGAAAAATGACCCAAAGTGTGCAACGAAGCACAATCGGTCCATCCCTCAGGCTCACGAGGACGAACCGCTCTGATACCACTAAATGTAACACCCTAATTACCCTAAGCCTTACCTCTAGCCGTAAGGAAAAGGTTAATCAGAGGTTACGATACTTCTAAGGCTTATACATATTTATATATAGAAGGAAATAATATATTCTAGAAGCCCGATGAAGGATATAGCTCAAAGTAGGGTTTCAAAAGCGCAAAACGTACTAACGAAGCTACTTGTTTAAGGCACAAGAAACAGATATAAGATAACATAGATAAGTATATAATAATCATAAGAAACTAGCCACAGCTTGCGGAGTTTATGCTGGCTAACTGATGAGCGGATAATTTATACACTTTTTGGCACTGTTTTTAGTATATTTTAGTTAGTTTTTATTATATTTTTATTAGTTTTTATTTAAAATTCACTTTTCTGGACTTTACTATAATTTTGCGTATTTTTCTGTGATTTCAGGTATTTTTTGACTAAAATTGAGGGACCTGAGCAAAAATCTGATTCAGAGGCTGAAAAAGGACTGCAGATGCTGTTGGATTCTGACCTCCCTGCACTCGAAGTGGATTTTCTGGAGCTACAGAAGCCCAATTGGCGCGCTCTCAATTGCGTTGGAAATTAGACATCCTGGGCTTTCCCGCAATATATAATAGTCCATACTTTGCCTAAGATTTGATGGCTCAAACCGGCGTTCCAAGTCAGCTTAAGAATTCTGGTGTTTAACGTCAGAACTGGCATAAAAGCTGGAGTTAAGCGCCCAAACTGGCACAAAAGCTGGCGTTTAACTCCAAGAAAAGTCTCTACACATGAAAGCTTCAATGCTCAGCCCAAGCACACACCAAGTGGGCCCCGGAAGTGGATTTTTACACTAAACACCCTAGCTTACTCATTTTCTATAACCCTAGGTCACTAGTTTACTATAAAAACTACTTTTAGTAATTCATCTTGTACCTCATGACATTCTACACGTTCCATATTGTATCTTCTACGGCATGAGTCTCTAAACCCCATTGTTGGGGGTGAGGAGCTTTGCTGTTCTTCATGAGTTAATGCTATTACTATTGTTTTCCATTCTATCACGCTTGCTTCTATTCTAAGATATTCATTCGCACTTCAACTTGATGAATGTGATAATCCGTGACACTCATCATCATTCTCACCTATGAATGCGTGCCTGACAACCACCTCCATTCTACATGCAATCAAGCTTGAATGTGTATCTCTTGGGTTTCTAATCTAAGATTGGAACCTTCGTGGTATAGGCTAGAATTATTGGCGGCCATTCCTGAGATCCGGAAAGTCTAAACCTTATCTGTGGTATTTCGAGTAGGATCTGGGAAGGGATGACTGTGACGAGCTTCAAACTCACGAGTGCTGGGCGTAGTGACAGACGCAAAAGGATCAATGGATCCTATTCCAGCATGAGTGAGAACCGACAGATGATTAGCCGTGCAGTGATAGCGCATTTGGAATATTTTCACTGAGAGGATGGGAAGTAGCCATTGACAATGGTGATGCCCAACATAAAGTTTGCCATGGAAGGAGCCTTGCGTGCATGAAGAAGAAGACAGTAGGAAAGCAGAGATTCAGAAGACAAAGCATCTCCAAAACCTCAACCTGTTCTTCATTACTGCATAACAAGTATTTATTTCATGTTCTTTTACTTTTTACAATTAAATCTGAGAATTATTGATATCCTGACTAAGAGTTACAAGATAACCATAGCTTGCTTCAAGCCGACAATCTCCGTGGGATCAACCCTTACTCACGTAAGGTATTGCTTGGACGACCCAGTGCACTTGCTGGTTAGTTGTGCGGAGTTGCAAAAGTGTGATTGTAATTTCTTGCACCAAATTTTTGGCGCCGTTGCCGGAGATTGTTCGAGTTTTGACAACTGACGGTTTATTTTGTTGCTTAGATTAGGAATAATTTGTTTTTGTTGGTTTAGAGTCACTAAATTTGAGTCTTTTATTTGAGTTAGTTTCATATTTTAAGTTTGGTGTCAATTGCATGCTTTTATTTTCTTTTGATTTTTCGAATTTGCATGTTCCTAGTTTCTTCTTGATCTTTAAAAATTCTAAGTTTGGTGTCTCCTTTGTGTTTTCCCTTAAATTTTCGAAAATATTGTGTTTGAATTTTTAAAAATTTTAAGTTTGGTGTCCCTTGTGATTTTATTTACTTAAAAATTTTTCAAAAATTTGTTCTTGGTGTTCATCTTGATCTTCAAAGTGTTCTTGGTGTTCATCTTGACATTCAAAGTTTTCTTGTTTATTCTCTTTGTTTTGATCTAAAATTTCTAAGTTTAGTGTCATTTTGTTGTTTTTCTCTTTCCTCATTAAAATTCAAAAATTAAAAAAAATATTTTTCCCTTATTTTACTCATAAATTTCGAAATTTTGCATTAAATTAGTCAAAGATTTTCAAAATCATATTTTTTTTAGTCAAGTCAAAATTCTAATTTCAAAAATTGATCTTTTCAAATCATTTTCAAAAATCAAATCTTTTTAATTTTTTCAATCATATCTTTTTTTTTTATAAATCGCAATCATAATATCTTTTCAATCATATCTTTTTCAAAATAATTTTCAATCATATCTTTTTTTTATAAATTGCAATCATATCTTCTTAATCATATCTTTTTCAAAATAATTTTCAATCATATCTATTTGATTGCTAATTCCAAAATCTTTTTTTATTAATTAATTAATTTAGTTTTCAATTTGCTTTTATTTTATTTTCTTCTAATTTTCAAAAGTTTTATTTTATCTTCCATTTATTTTGTTTTATTTTCGGTTACTTTTAATTAAAGATCTAAAAAAAATATTTAAAATATAATTTAATTGCAATTCATATCAATTACCTTTTCTCCAACATGGACATAAGTGGAAATGAACAGTCTAGAAGGACTCTGGAGTCATATGCTAACCCCATTATAGCTGCATATGGGAGTAGCATCTGTATACCTCCCATCAAAGCAAGCAGTTTTGAGCTAAATCCTCAGCTCATTATCATGGTGCAGCAAAATTGCCAGTATTCCGGTCTTCCACAGGAAGAACCTACTGAGTTTCTGGCACAGTTCCTACAAATTGCTGACACAGTACGTGATAAAGAAGTAGATCAGGATGTCTACAGATTATTACTGTTTCCATTTGCTGTAAAAGATCAAGCTAAGAGGTGGTTAAATAACCAACCCACAGCAAGCATAAAAACATGGAGATAGTTATCAGACAAATTCCTGAATCAATTTTACCCTCCAAAAAGGATGACACAGCTAAGGCTGGACATCCAAGGGTTTAAACAAGAGGATCATGAATCCCTTTATAATGCCTGGGAGAGGTACAGATGGATGCTAAGGAAATGCCCCTCTGAAATGTTTTCAGAGTGGGTACAGTTAGACATCTTCTACTATGGGCTTATAGAAAAAGCTCAGATGTCTCTAGACCACTCAGCTGGTGGATTTATATACATGAGAAAGACGATTGAAGAGGCTCAAGAACTCATAGATACGGTTGCTAGAAATCAACATTCGTACTCTAGCAGTGAGTCCTCTATAAAAGAAGAGGCTAGGGTAGTAACTACTGATCCTAATCCTCAAGAACAGATTGTTGAACTTAATCAGCAATTACTCCTTGTGACAAAACAATTAGCAGAATTTAAAAAGATGCTCCAAGACACTAAAAATGCTAACAAGAATATGGAAGCACAATTGAATCAGACAAGACAGCAGCTATCTAAACAGATAACAGAAGAATGCCAAGCTGTTCAACTAAGGAGCGGGAAGATATTGAATAAATCAGCTCAAAGTAGCAGAAAGCCAAGAAAGGAACAACTGATAGAGGATGACCAACCCACTGCCCAAAATTCCTCTAAGGACAGCAAGAGCCCAGAGAGGAATAATTCTGGCATTCAAACTCCAGAAAAGAGTGAAAGATTGGCGTTAAACGCCCAATGGATGCCCACTTCTGGCGTTCAAACACCAGAAAAGGGAGAAAAATTGGCGTTAAACGCCCATTCCCTGCCTAGTTCTGGCGTTCAAATGCCAGAAAATGGTGGGAAGCTGGCGTTAAACGCCCATCCAGCACCCTATCCTGGCGTTCAAACGTCAATGAGGGATCAGACACCCGCAAGTGCTGATCATAACCCCTCTAAGAAGGCTTCTCCAACCACCTCTGTAGGGAATAAACCTATAGCAACTAAGGTTGAAGAATATAAAGCCAAGATGCCTTATCCTCAGAAACTCCACCAAGCGGAGCAGGATAAACAATTTGCCCGCTTTGCAGACTATCTCAGAACTCTTGAGATAAAGATCCCATTTTCAGAGGCACTTGAGCAAATACCCTCTTATGCTAAGTTCATGGAAGAGATCTTAAGTCATAAGAAGGATTGGAGAGAAACTGAAAAGGTGTTTCTCACTGAAGAATGCAGTGCAGTCATTCTAAAAAGCTTACCAGAGAAGCTTCAAGATCCAGGAAGCTTTATGATACCATGCACATTAGAGGGTGCTTGTACCAAGACAGCTCTATGTGACCTTGGAGCAAGTATCAACCTAATACCTGCATCCACTATTAGAAAGCTTGGCTTGACTGAAGAAGTCAAACCAACCTGGATATGTCTTCAACTTGCTAATGGCTCCATTAAATATCCATCAGGCATAAATGAGGACATGATTGTCAAGGTTGGGCCATTTGCCTTTCCCACTGACTTTGTAGTGCTGGAAATGGAGGAGTACAAGAGTGCAACTCTCATTCTAGGAAGACCTTTCCTAGCAACTGGACGAACTCTTATTGATGTATAAAAAGGGGAAGTGACCCTGAGAGTCAATGAGGATGAGTTCAAGTTAAATGCTATCAAAGCTATGCAGCATCCAGACACATCAAATGACTGCATGAGCACTGATATTATTGACTCTTTGGTGGAAGAGATCAATATGACTGAAAGTCTCGAATCAGAGCTAGAGGACATCTTTAAAGATGTTCAGCCTGATCTGGAGGAATCAGAGGAAATAAAAGAACCTCTGAAAATTCCTCAGGAAGAGGATAAGCCTCCTAAACCTGAGCTCAAACCACTACCACCATCCCTGAAATATGCATTTCTGGGAGAAGGTGACACTTTTCCAGTGATCATAAGCTCTGCTTTAAATCCACAGGAAGAGAAAGCACTCATTCAAGTGCTAAGGACACACAAGCAGCTCTTGGGTGGTCCATAAGTGATCTTAAGGGAATTAGCTCAGCAAGATGCATGTACAAGATCCTATTGGAGGATGATGCTAAGCCAGTGGTTCAACCACAGAGGCGGCTAAATCCAGCCATGAAGGAGGTGGTGCAGAAAGAGGTCACTAAGTTACTAGAGGTTGGGATTATTTATCTTATTTCTGATAGCCCCTGGGTAAGTCCTGTCTAAGTTGTACCCAAAAAAGGAGGCATGACAGTGGTTCACAATGAAAAGAATGAACTGGTTCCTACAAGAAAAGTTACAGGGTGGCGTATGTGTATTGACTACAGAATGCTCAATACAGCCACCAGAAAGGATCATTTTCCTTTACCATTCATAGACCAGATGCTAGAAAGACTAGCAGGTCATGACTATTACTGCTTTTTGGATGGCTATTCAGGCTACAATCAAATTGTAGTAGATCCTCAAGATCAAGAGAAAACAGCATTCACATGTCCTTCTGGAGTATTTGCCTATAGAAGGATGCCTTTTGGTCTGTGCAATGCACCTGCAACCTTTTAGAGGTGCATGCTTTCTATTTTCTCTGATATGGTGGAAAAATTTTTGGAAGTATTCATGGATGACTTCTCAGTATTTGGAGACTCATTCAGCTCCTGTCTTGACCATTTAGCACTTGTTCTGAAAAGATGCCAAGAGACCAACCTAGTTTTAAACTAGGAAAAATGTCACTTTATGGTGACTGAAGGAATTGTCCTTGGGCATAAAATTTCAAACAAGGGAATAGAGGGGGATCAAGCTAAGGTAGAGGTAATTGAAAAATTACCACCACCTGCCAATGTAAAAGCAATCAGAAGCTTTCTAGGGCATGCAGGATTCTATAGGAGGTTTATAAAGGATTTTTCGAAAATAGCAAAACCTCTGAGCAATCTTCTAGCTACTGACACGCTATTTGTGTTTGACACAGAGTGTCTGTAGGCGTTTGAGACCCTGAAAGCTAAGCTGGTCACAGCACCAGTCATCTTTGCACCAAACTGGACATTACCATTCGAACTAATGTGTGATGCCAGTGACCATGCCATTGGTGCAGTGTTGGGACAGAGGCATAACAAGTTTCTGCACGTTATTTACTATGCTAGCCGTGTTTTAAATGATGCACAGAAGAATTACACAACCACAGAAAAAGAGTTACTTGCAGTGGTTTATGCCATTGACAAGTTTAGATCCTATTTAGTAGGTTCAAAAGTGATTGTGTATACTGACCATGCTGCTCTTAAATACCTACTCACAAAGCAGGATTCAAAACCCAGGCTCATAAGATGGGTGTTGCTTCTGCAAGAGTTTGATATAGAAATAAGAGACAGAAAAGGGACAGAGAACCAGGTAGCTGATCACCTGTCCCGGATAGAACCAGTAGCAGGGGCGTGCCTCCCTCCTACTGAGATCTCTGAAACCTTTCCGGATGAGCAACTTTTTGCCATTCAGGAAGCACCATGGTTTGCAGACATTGCGAATTATAAAGCTTTGAGGTTCATACCCAAAGATTACAGCAGGGTGCAGACAAAAAAACTAATTTCAGATGCAAAGTACTACTTATGGGATGAACCATATCAATTTAAGAGATGTGCAGACGGAATGATCCACAGATGCATACCCAGAGAAGAAGCACAGAAGATCCTATGGCACTGCCATGGATCACAGTATGGAGGACATTTCGGAGGTGAGCAAATAACCACTAAGGTCCTCTAATGTGGCTTCTACTGGCCTACTCTCTATAGAGATGCCGAGAGTTTGTGCATAACTGTGACAGTTGCCAAAGAGCTGGCAACTTGCCTCATGGTTATGCCATGCCTCAACAAGGGATCTTAGAGATTGAGTTGTTTGATGTATGGGGTATTGACTTCATGGGTCCCTTCCCACCATCATACTCAAACACTTACATTCTGGTGGCAGTAGACTATGTATCTAAATGGGTAGAAGCAATTGCCACTCCCACTAATGATACTAAGACCGTACTGATCCAGAAAAATATCTTCAGCAGATTTGGTGTCTCCAGAGTACTAATCAGTGACGGGGGCACTCATTTCTACAATAAACAGCTATACTCTTCTATGGTACGATATGAAATTAGCCACAAAGTAGCAACTCCATATCACCCACAGACAAATGGGTAGGCTGAAGTCTCTAATAGAGAACTAAAAAGAATCCTGGAACAGACTGTAATTGCCCGTAGAAAGGATTGGGCAAAAAGTTTGGATGATGCTCTGTGGGCTTACAAAAAGCATTCAAGACTCCTATAGGAACCTCTCCATACCAGCTTGTGTATGGCAAGGCCTGTCATCTGCCCGTGGAACTAGAACATAAGGCCTACTGGGCAACCAGATTCCTAAACCTGGATGCTAAGTTAGTTGGAGAGAAAAGATTGCTCCAGCTAAATGAGCTAGAGGAATTCAGACTCAATGCTTTTGAAAATGCAAAAATTTATAAGGAAAAAGCAAAAAGGTGGCATGACAAGAAGCTGTCATCTAGAGTCTTTGAACCAGGACAGAAGGTTCTGCTCTTTAACTCTAGGCTCAGACTATTCCCTGGGAAATTGAAATCCAGATGGAGGGGCCCATATGTGATTACAAGTGTGTCACCAAATGGATATGTTGAGCTTCAGGATATTGACTCTGACAATAAGTTCATTGTTAATGGACAGAGAATCAAAACTGATGACAGCTAAAGACAATAAAGAAGCGCTTGTTGGGAGGAAACCCAATTTTATTATATCTATTTATTTTCTATTGTTGTTTTATGTTTTTTGTAGGTTGATGATCTTGTGAAGTCACAAAAACAACTGAAAAAGCAAAAACAGAATGAAAAATAGTATTGAAAATAGCACACCCTGGAGGAGAAGTTTACTGGCGTTTAAACACCAGTAAGGGTAGCAGAATGGGCGTTAAATGTCCAGTCTGGCACCATTCTGGGCGTTTAACGCCAGAAAGGGGCACAGAGCTGGCGTTTAACGCCAGAAAATGGCAAGAAGCTGGCATTAAATGCCAGAAATGGGCAGCAACCTGGCGTTTAATGCCAGGATTAGTAGCAAAGGGCGTTTTGCAAGCCTAATTGGTGCAGGGATGAGAAATCCTTGACACCTCAGGATCTGTGGACCCCACAGGATCCCCACCTACCTCACCTCTCTCTATCTTCTTCTCTTTCCTTCTTTCTTCTTTTGCTCGAGGACAAGCAAATCTTTTAAGTTTGGTGTAGAAAAAGCATTGCTTTTTGTGTTTCCATAACTATTTATGGCACCTAAGGCCGGAGAAACCTCTAGAAAGAGGAAAGAGAAGACAAAAGCTTCCACCTCTGAGTCATGGGAGATGGAGAGATTCATCTCAAAATCCCATTACTAAGAAAAGGATGGAGCAAACAAGAGAGCCCACTCATGGACCTCAACAAGAGCATTCCACTATCCTCCATGAAATTAGAGAGGACCAAAAGGCCATGAGAGAGAAGCAACAAAAGCAAGGAAGAGAAATTGAGGAGCTCAAGCACGCCATAAGATCTTTAAGAGGAAGAACTAGCCGCCATCACTAAGGTGGACCCATTCTTTAATTTCCTTGTTCTTTATTCTCTGTTTTTCGAATTTTTATGCTTTATGTTTATTTATGTTTATGTCTTTATTACATGATCACTAGTGTCTATGCCTTAAAGTTGTGAATACAAATCCATCACCTTTCTTAAATAAAAAGTGTTTTAATTGCAAAAAGAAAAAGAAGTACATGAATTTCGAATTTTAAAACAGATTAATTATTTTAATGTGGTGGCAATACTTTATGTTTTTCTGAATGAATGCTTGAACAGTGCATATTTTTGAATTTGTTGTTTATGAATGTTAAAATTTGTTGGCTCTTGAAAGAATGAAGGAAAAGGAGAAATGTTATTTAATAATCTGAAAAATCATAAAAATGATTCTTGAAGCAAGAAAAAGCAGTGAAAAGCAAAAAAAAAAAAAAAAAAAGAGAGAGAGAAGAAAAAAAGAAGAAAAAGCAAGCAGAAAAAACCAATAGCCCTTTAAACCAAAAGGCAAGGGTAAAATAAAAAGGATCCAAGGCTTTGAGCATCAGTGGATAGGAGGGCCCACAGGAATAAAATCATGACCTAAGCGGCTAAACCAAGCTGTCCCTAACCATGTGCTTGTGGCGTGAAGGTGTCAAGTGAAAACTTGAAACTGAGCGGTTAAAGTCGTGGTCCAAAGCAAAAAGAGTGTGCTTAAGAGCTCTGGACACCTCTAATTGGGGACTCTAGCAAAGCTAAGTCACAATCTGAAAAGGTTCACCCAGTTATGTGTCTGTGGCATTTATGTATCCGGTGGTAATACTGGAAAACAAAATGCTTAGGGTCACGGCCAAGACTCATAAAGTAGCTGTGTTCAAGAATCAACATACTTAACTAGGAGAATCAATAACACTATCAGGATTCTGAGTTCCTATAGAAGCCAATCATTCTGAACTTCAAAGGATAAAGTGAGATGCCAAAACTGTTCAGAGGCAAAAAGCTAAAAGCCCCGCTCATCTAATTAATACCGATCTTCATAGATGTTTTTGGAATTCATTGTATATTCTCTTCTTTTTATCCTATTTGATTTTCAGTTGCTTGGGGACAAGCAACAATTTAAGTTTGGTGTTGTGATGAGCGAATAATTTATACGCTTTTTGGTACTATTTTTAGTATGTTTTTAGTATATTTTAGTTAGTTTTTATTATATTTTTATTTAAAATTCACTTTTCTGGATTTTACTATGAGTTTGCGAGTTTTTTTTGTGATGTCAGGTATTTTCTGGCTAAAATTGAGGGACCTGAGCAAAAATCTGATTCAGAGGATGAAAAAGGACTGCAGATGCTGTTGGATTCTGACCTCCCTTCACTCGAAGTAGATTTTCTGGAGCTATAGAAACCCAATTGGTGCGCTCTCAATTGCGTTGGAACGTAGACATCCTGGGCTTTCCAGAAATATATAATAGTCCATACTTTGCCTAAGATTTGATGGCCCAAACTGGCGTTTCAAGTCAGCTTAAGAATTCTGGCGTTTAACGCCAGAACTGGCATAAAAGCTGGAGTTAAACGCCCAAACTGGCACAAAAGCTGGCGTTTAACTCCAAGAAAAGTCTCTACACATGAAAGCTTCAATTCTCAGCCCAAGCACACACCAAGTGGGCCCCGAAAGTGGATTTTTATACTAAATACCCTAGCTTACTCATTTTTTGTAACCCTAGGTCACTAGTTTTCTATAAAAACTACTTTTAGTAATTCATCTTGTACCTCATGACATTCTACACGTTCCATATTGTATCTTCTATGGCATGAGTCTCTAAACCCCATTGTTGGAGGTGAGGAGCTCTGCTGTTCTTTATGAGTTAATGCAATTACTACTGTTTTCCATTCTATCACGCTTGCTTCTATTCTAAGATATTCATTCGTACTTCAACTTGATGAATGTGATGATCCGTGACACTCATCATCATTCTCACCTATGAACGTGTGCCTGACAACCACCTTCGTTCTACATGCAATCAAGCTTGAATGTGTATCTCTTGGGTTTCTAATCTAAGATTGGAACCTTCGTGGTATAGGCTAGAATTATTAGCGGTCATTCCTGAGATCCGGAAAGTCTAAACCTTGTCTGTGGTATTCCGAGAAGGATCTGGGAAGGGATGACTGTGACGAGCTTCAAACTCACGAGTGCTGGGCGTAGTGACAGACGCAAAAGTATCAATGGATCCTATTCGAGCATGAGTGAGAACCGACAGATGATTAGCCGTGCGGTGACAGCGCATTTGGAATATTTTCACTGAGAGGACGGGAAGTAGCCATTGACAACGGTGATGCCCAACATAAAGCTTGCCATGGAAGGAGCCTTGCATGCATGAAGAAGAAGACAGTAGGAAAGCAGAGATTCAGAAGACAAAGCATCTCCAAAACCTCAACCTGTTCTTCATCACTGCATAACAAGTATTTATTTCATGTTCTTTTACTTTTTACAATTAAATCTGAGAATTATTGATATCCTGACTAAGAGTTACAAGATAACCATAGCTTGCTTCAAGCCGACAATCTCCGTGGGATTGACCCTTACTCACGTAAGGTATTACTTGGACGACCCAGTGCACTTGCTGGTTAGTTGTGCGTGGTTGCAAAAGTGTGATTGTAATTTCGTGCACCACTAGCCATATACAGACGACCAGAAACTGAAGTTTTAAAAGAGCTTATACAAGTTTTGTCCTCTCAAATACAAGCCTCTAGGCAAAAACAAAATACAAAAGATGAGAGAAGTATGATCAAAATAGACAAAAGACTCCAAAAAGGTATCCGGATCCTCCGCTTCTATCACCAACCAGACAACTCATCGAGGTGGGTTGTGACCAGCATTTGAAAAACACCACCGAAATATGGTATGAGAACTGAAGGTTCTCAGTATGGTAATAGTGCCCAGTGATGTAGGATATAAGACTCCGGGATGCCAAAGGCAATCCTAGACTCCATATCCATCACAAGAATTCAACTTAAAGCATCCTAAAACAACAAAGCATAATATATATAAATCTTAACACAATTAAACAGGGTACTCTATCTTAACGGATTTCTGTTCTAGCCAAACACCACTATCCCACAGCCTTCACCATCCTATCCTCCATGCGATCCCATCGCCACCACCTACCTAACCTCCTCAGCACCGGACAATCACAATTAATGCAAACAAATAAAACACAGATAATATTCATATACAACAAGTATGTCAAGAAGCAGGTAGGCATGTTATACAATTAGGCAAACTCAAGTAAACAAAGCAAGCAAGTATATAAAAGATGCACATGATGAATGTCTGCCCTATTGGCTGTGATATCACATGTCGGTTAATGCCAAACCCGACAGAAAATCCGGCCGACAACTCCCGGAATAGTCTCTCTATTGCGCATAAGAAGGAATAGTTCTGAGGGAGAGTGCCCTACCACGTTCTCCTTTCAGAGGGAAATATTCTGAGGGAGCGTGCCCTACCACCTTCCTCTAGTTGCCGCATGATTCCATGGGTTAATGCCCTACCACCTTGCAATTAGAGAGAAATCGCATTTTCAGGAGGAATAATTCCGAGGGATGAGTGCACTATCACCTTCTCCTTTCAGAGGGAAACATTCCGAGGGAGCGTGCCTTACCACCTTCCTCTGGTTGCGAGGAATATGAGTGAGAAGCCCAGCTTCAACTCTCACATCCGAACGTAGGCAGGAGACTGCCACAGCCCCTACGACGGAGAACACTACATATCGTAATTACATATTCAGTCTTAGAGGCCACTCCTCTAAACACACTTCCCCTCATACTCATCACAACCATCATCAAGTCATAAGTTCCATTCTAAACTCCCTAGTTCATCAGTTTCTTAATTTCGTTATCAGAAATCACCATATTCATCACTCTTCCTTCTCTCTCAACCAACTCATCTTTACTACACCAGAAACCTAAACCTCCGTTTACTAACTTTTCAAAGTAAAACCCCAAATTAAACCTCCTAAGACATTTTCCATATTCCAACATCCAAAATTGAGACCAAGAGTCTTAAAATGGTGTTACAGAAGCTTACAAACTTGTTGGGAAGATAGAATAGTTGAAAATAAAGGAAAATTTGAGAAACAGGGCGTGTGCGTCCGCACAGGGGTGTGCGTGCGCATGCCCTTGAGAGTTTTAAAACTTGTGTGTATGCACAGGGGTATGCGTATGCACAGGTGTCAAAATTTACAAAGTCTGTTCACTTGCACAACTTATGCCAGCACCCCCAACAGACTGGCCTCCCCAACGTGTGCGTGCGCATAAGACTGTGCGTATGCATAGGTTACAATTTCTCCTTAGATATGTGTGCGCACAAGTTGTGCTCGCGCTACAAATAGAATGCACTTTCCTGCCTGTGCGTGTGCACAGGTCTGTGCGTCCGCACAAATTAAGATTTTTGCAGGGTTGTGCGTGCGCACATATCAGAAATCATAAAATTCTGCAACTTAGCGTAATTTCAGATTTCCAACACCAACTTTGAATGATGATAACTCCCTCTACAAAATTCCAATTCTTTCAAAATTTATATCGGTTTGAAGAGTTTTTAATAAACTTTAATTCTAAACATATTTCAACCGATTTTGAAAACCGAGGCAAAAGTTATGATCAGACAAAGTTTACCAAAATTCCACTTTCACCAATTGTTCCCAAATTACCAATTTTTCCAACTTTCATATCTCAAACCAACCAAAACAATAACAAACCATTCCAAACTCTAATTTTTATCAATTATCACCCTTTATTTCACAATATACCAAACTTACCATATTTCCATTCACATCTCATCATCTTCAACATCAACACCAATATATCACATTTTTATAACCACAATACCAAATCATCAATTTCAACATCACTTATATCATCACCATGCCTTTTCCATTTACACAATCAATCATCATTATCATATTACCATCATTCATCATACTCAAACCCAACAATCATTAATTCATCATAAATCACCACATACCATCATTTAACAACTCAACAACCATTTAAATTCAAACCTATCCTATGGGTCACTAGCCTAAGTGTCCATGAATATTAAATACTACATAGAGGAAACCGAAACCATACCTTGGCCGATCCCCAATATGCACCAACACCCCAAATTGAGCCCAAGATAAGCTTGCAATCACAATCTAAGCCACCAATAATCTCCAACAAGCTCCAAACTCACCATAATCAAGCTATATATACATAAATCATCATAAATCAACCTAGGGCTCATTATAATTGAAATTTCACAAGAGTTTCAATGCCTCTTACCTTGCCCAACAATTTTGGAAGCCAAAACCAACATCAATCAAAGGCTAGAGTGTACCTAAACACCCAAAAATCACAAAACCTCACTTAGCCAAAAACCCTAAAACTTGAAACTTTGAGGAGAAGAACTGAGAGGAATTCGAGTTTTACTTACCAATTTCTTATATGGGTTTTGTAGAGCTCTTCACAAGGAACGCGTAGCCATAAAAAGTGCGGCGATCAGAGCTCTGTAGCTCAAGATATGAGCTTGGGAAGATTGAAGTGAATAGTGCTTCTCTCTTCTCCTCTCCCTCTTTTCTTCAGCTGGGTGTGTGTGTGTTTGAGTGTGTTATGGGTGTTTGGGTTCATTAATGAACCCTATATATGTTGGGCTTGGGCCCAACTTGGGTCCAATCCAACCCATTAGCGTTTTAGCCTGTTTGGCCCAACTTCGGGCCAAACCTTTAAAATTAACGCTTGATTTTTCATTTCTAATATTTTTCTAAGGTTTTCGGCTGTTTTCACTGCTTCTCACGCAGCACTGAGCAGACTTGAACCGGTTTAACCGGTTCGACTACCGGTTTGCAGTTTTTCACGGTTTTTAACAGAAAACACATTTTCTAACTCAAAAGGACCTACTGAGTCCAAAAATCATATTTAAATCCCCAAATTCTCATCCTAACTTTCCGGAATTTAATTTAGGCATTAAAATGATTTTATTCCTGAAAACTTCGGTTCTTATATTCTCTCCTCCTTAAAAAGATTTTCGTCCTCGAAAATCCGATTCACACGATGTAATAGATATATATATATATATATATTACATATTCTCCACGAAGCATCCTACTCCCAACATTACCAACCCAAAAAGTTGCCAAAGCATCTCATTCTCCAATTCCCAAGTATGCTCTCCAACTTCTGCTCTTCTCCAAGCAACCTTAACAAATGAAACTTCCTTTTCTCACAGCTTCTTCACACGGGTGTCGTCGATTCTTACTGGTGTCACTTGGAATGTCAAGTTCTCTCTCAACTCGACTGACTCAGGCTCTAATACACGGGCCACATCCGACGTGTACTTACGGAGTTGTGACACGTAGAATACGTCATGCAAGTTAGACAGATGGGGTGGCAAAGCTACTTGATACGCCACTGGCCCGAATTGCCTTAGAATCTCGAACGGTCCTATATATCTCGGATTCAACTTCTTGGTCTTAATCTCTCTTCCAATCCCAGTTATCGGTGTAACCGTCAGAGATATATGCTCTCTAAAGGTTTCCTTCTCTGGTCCACATAACTCTTCTATCGACTCTGGGCAGTGAGAATTCTATTCCGAATCTTCTTAATCTTTTCCGTAGTCTCTGTTACCAAATCTGGACCCAATACACTTGCTTCACCAGATTCATACCAACAAAGTGGAGACTGGCACTTCCGTCCATACCAAGCCTCATACAGAGCCATCCCAAAGCTCGCATGAAAGCTATTGTTGTACACAAATTCCACTAATGGCATGTAACGGTTCCAACTTCCAAGTTGATCCAAAACACATGCTCTCAGCATATCTTCCAACGTCTGAATGGTCCTTTCCGACTGTCCATCTGTTTGCGGATGATATGCGGTACTGAGACATAGCCCCGTACTAAAAGCTCTTTGGAAAGCTTCCCAAAACCTTGAACTGAATAGGGGATCACGTTCCGGTACTATGCTCGACGGTACACCATGTGGTGCGTGAGCATCTTTCTTACCTTTTCCTAGTGAATTTGCATTTAATTTGTTAAGTTTTATCAGGAAGAGTAAAGTATCGTTTTTGTCCCCGACGTTTGGGGTAAATCCTATTTGTGTCCCTAACGTTTAAATTGTCCTATTTATATCCATAACGTTTGTAAAAGTGATTCAATGTTATCCTGCCATCAATTACACATCATGAACGCTTTAGTTTGAGTTTTAAAAACCTCTTTTTGAAGTTAGAATATAAATGTTTGGGATAGAATCGATGATCTACTCCGAAAAATAGCTCATCAAATGTTAAAACTAATTCCTATAACATTTACATAATTCACTTTTCTAAGGACATAATTGACTCTAAACACAAATAGTGGGTATAATATTAAAATCGACCACATCCAAGTGAGACCTAATTGAGAATGAATACATCCAAGTGAGAATAATTAAAAAATATAATCTGATTTGTTAGTATAATTAATAGTAGGATAACATTGAATCACTTTTATAAACGTTAAGGATATAGATAGGACGATTTAAACGTTAGGGACACAAACAAGACTGACCCCAAATGTTGGGGACAAAAACGATACTTTACTCTATCAAGAATTAATTATCTTTTAGCCACTATGGATGCTACTTTGAGTCTTGTGCAATTCTGTTTATTTTAGGTAGCATTTGGTTGGATTTGATGGAGTTTCTGCAAAGAAAGAGAAGAAACCAAAGAGCCGACCAGCGAGGAGCGACGCGTGCGCGTGCCTGATGCGTGCGCGTGATTTGGAGCTGTCCATGGTGATGCGTGCATGTACCTGACACGTACGCGTGACACACGAAAAAGGCCATTGACGCGTACGCGTGACTGACGCGTACACGTGACTGACGCGTACGCGTGACATGCAGAATTCGCAGAAAATGCTGGGGGCGATTTCAGGCCGAGTTTCAACCCAGTTTTTGGTCCAGAAACACAGACTAGAGCCAGGGGATAGCAGAGACTCAAGGGAGATCCACACAAGAATGATTATTCCTACTCTAAGTTAGGCGTGGATCCTACGAAGCAAGTGGTCCCCATCCATCAATTGAAGACATTCTGATTGCTTTAATTAATTCGGATTTAAACTTTAATTTTTATTATAAATAGGAAAAGATATTATTTTAGTTTTAGAAGATAGAATTTAAATTAATTAGGATTAGATATAAAAGGGGATTCCAACAGGGGGATTCTAACTCAACATTATTCCATTCCAAACTACCAAAATACATTTTTATCAGAATCCTTATTCTCTCTTTGCCATGAGCAACTAAACCTCCACTGTTAAGGTTAGGAGCTCTGTCTATTGTTTGGATTGATTTTATTATTTTTCTATTTTAATTCATGTTTTTATTTATATTTCAAGAATTGTTTTCGTTCTTTATTTTATGAATTTGGGTGTAACGGAAGTATGACCCTTTTTCTAATTGAGTTCATGTATAACTTGGAAAAGCTCTTTACTTGAACAACAGCTTGAAAACAACTTCTCCTAAATTTCTAGTTTATCTGAATTTAACGGGATATGTGACATATAATCCTTTTATATTTGGGTAATTAGGATTTCTGTGGCATATAACTAGAATTGAACTTCACCCCTAATTGGAATTAATTGACCAAGGAATTAGCTGTTGCTGAATTTTAGAGGAGACTAGGAAGGTCTAAGGAATTAGGGTCTAGTCATATATAGTTTGCCATGAATTAAATCTTATATGATTAAAATAAATTAATAAGAAAAGTCAATTCGGAAAATAGACAACTCTGAAACCTTAACTGTTTCTCCATATTTTATTCCCAACTTATTCACTTGCCTTTCTTTAATATTCTTGCTATTGTTTAATGTCTTGGAACTCTCAAACATTACTTTTTGTTTGCGTAACTAAGTAAATCAAGTAACCATTGTTGCTTAGTCCTTCAATCCTCGTGGGATCGACCGTCACTCACCTGAGGTATTACTTGGTACGACCCAGTGCACTTGCCGGTTAGTTTGTGGTTATAAAATCCGCACCAAGTTTTTGGCACCGTTGCCGGGGATTGATAGTGATTAACAGCTATCAGTTGTTTGATTGCTTAGATTAGGCATTTTAGTTTTATTTTTTTATTTTTGCTTAGTATTTTTGAAAAAATTTTTAATTAAATAAATAGCACTTATATTTTTTCCTTAATTTCTGAAATTAAGTTTGGTGTCACCTAGTTAATTTTATTTTAATTTTCCTGTTTATTTTTTTCTGTTAATTTTCGAAAATTTTTGTCTAATTTCAGTTATCATTGTCGAAAATTTATTTATTTATTTTATTTAGTTTTTTTATTTTATTTTTTTACAAAGGATACCTCACTGGGACTTCTCTATACTCTGACTAGAGAATCCCATCTTTTCTTGTTTTCTATTTGTTTATGCGCAGGAACAGAGACAAAGAACCTCTGTCAGATTTTGATCTAGAACCTGAAAGGACTTGTAGGTGACGTTTACAACAAGCAAGACTCTGCAAGGCTACAGAATCCACTATGGATCACAATAATGCTGTTAATGCCAATGTGGCAAATTCGAATGGGAATGAAGAACAAAGGAGAGTGATTGGCTCTTACTCTGCTCCTACTGCAGATCTTTATGGAAAAAGCATTGTGGTGCCTCCTATAGCTGCGAACAAATTTGAGTTGAAGCCACAATTGGTCACCCTGGTGCAACAAAACTGTCAGTATCATGGTCTTCCCCATGAAGACCCAAATCAATTTATTTCTAATTTTCTGCAGATTTGTGATACTGTGAAGACAAATGGAGTGAACCCAGAGGTGTAGAAACTCATGCTCTTCCCGTTTGCTTTGAGGGATGGAGCAAAGCTATGGCTAGATTCCCAGCCCAAGGAGAGTTTGAATACTTGGGACAAGGTTGTTACTGAGTTTCTTACTAAATTTTTTCCACCTAAGAAGCTGACTAAGCTTAGGGTGGAGGTTCAGACCTTCAGGCAGAGGGATAGTGAAACTCTTTATGAAGCTTGGGAGAGGTACAAGCTACTGATTAGGCAATACCCTCCGGACATGTTCTCTAAATGAACCCAACCTGATATCTTTTATGAAGGCTTGGGTGAAATGTCCAAGATGTGCTTAGATAATTCTGCAGGTGGTTCATTGCACAAGAAGAAGACACCGGAGGAGACTATTGAGCTGGTTGAATTGGTTGCTAGTAACTAATATTTATACTCATCTAACAGGAATCCTATGAACTCTGAGACTCCTCAGAAGAAAGGTGTTATGGAAGTAGAAGCTCTTAATGCTCTTCTTGCTCAAAATAAGCTTATGTCTCAGCAAATAAGTCTGCTTACTCAACAGATGGGTGGAATTCAAGTCTCAGCTATCAACATTCCCAAAGCCCATCTCAAGAGATCTCTTATGACATGACAGGTAATTTTGTGCAAAATGATAATTATGACTATGCTCAATGCTCTTGTAAATAGGTCAATTACATGGGGAGTGGTCCTAGAAATCCCAACAATGATCCATATTCTAAGACATACAATCAGGGGTGGAGAAATCACCTAAAATTTGGTTGGAGGGACCAACCTCAGAGACCTCAGAATTTCAACAATAATTCTCAGGGTGGATTCCAACAGAACAATCACAATAACCACCAATTTCAGTCTCAGCAGCAACAACAACTTCAGCAGGCAAACTCTAAATCCCAAGAAGATTCTAATTGGGAGATGATGAGGAGTTTTATGCAGGAAACCAGAGCCTCCATTAGAAATTTAGAGGTGCAAATAGGCCAACTGAGCAAGCAAATACCTGAGAGGTCTGCAAGTGCATTTCCAAGTGATACAGTGGCGAACCCAAGAGAAGATTGTAAGGTCATTCAATTGAGAAGTGGTAAAACAGCTGGGTCTGAGATAAGGGCCAATGATGAGCTAGTTGAAAAGAAAGCTCCAGAGGAGAAGAAGGAAGAAGTGGAGCACACCCCTCCAAAGCGTGCAGACAATCCATTCCCTGACTCTCTTGACACATATACTACATTGCCAAAGGCTCCTGAATACAAGCCAAAAATGTCATATCCTCAGAGACTTCAGAAGGCTTCCAAAGAAAAGCAGTTCTCTAAATTCTTAGATGTCTTCAAGAAGCTACAGATCAACATTCCTTTTGCAGATGCTCTTGAGCAAATGCCCCTTTATGCTAAATTTATGAAAGAATTATTGACTAACAAGAGGAATTGGAAGGAGAAAGAAACTGTTGTGTTAACCAAGGAATGTAGTGCTATTATTCAACATAAACTTCCTGAGAAAATGCAAGATCCAGGGAGCTTTGTGATTCCTTGCACCATTGGAGATGTCACCATTCAGAGAGCTTTATGTGATCTTGGAGCTAGCATCAATCTCATGCCACTTTCAGTGATGAAAAAGCTTCAAATTGAGGAGGTAAAACCCACTCGTATTTCTCTTCAATTTGCTGACCTCTCTATTAAATTACCTGTAGGTGTTATTGAGGATTTACTTGTGAAAGTAGGACCATTTATTTTTCATGCTGATTTTGTTATATTAGACATGGAAGAAGATGTAAAATCCTCTATTATTCTTGGTAGACCCTTTTTAGCTACAGGTAGAGCTCTGATTGATGTGCAAAAGGGTGAATTAACCCTGAGGGTCAATGAAGAACAGGTGGTCCTTAATATTTTTGAAGCTCTCAAGCACCCTAATGATTCTGAAGGGTGTATGAGAATTGATGTTGTTGAACCACTTGTTCAAGAAGTACTAGAAGCTGAGGTACTTGATGACATTCTGGATCCTATTTCTGAATATGAGTTAGTTGAAGTTGATGATTCACCACCCTAGAAAACTATGGTTCACGCGCCTAAAGCAGAGGAGGAAGCCACCAAGCTTGAGCTCAAACCTTTACCTCCTTCTCTGAAATATGTGTTCTTGGGTGAAAATGATTCCTATCCAGTGATTATTAGCTCTTCCCTGAAACCTGAAGAGGAAGAGACGCTTATTTCAGTACTAAGGAGCCATAAAACAGCTCTTGGGTAGACCATTAGTGACTTGAAGGGGATTAGTCCAACCAAGTACATGCACAAGATCCTCCTTGAAGATGATGCTAAACCAGTTGTGCAACCACAAAGGAGACTCAATCCAACTATGAAAGAGGTGGTCCAAAAAGAGGTAATGAAACTATGGCAAGCAGGTATTATTTACCCTATTTCTAACAATTCTTGGGTAAGTCCTGTGTAGGTAGTTCCCAAGAAAGGAGGGATGACAGTGATTAAGAATGAAGAGAATGAGCTTATTCCTACAAGAACAGTCATAGGATGGAGAATGTGTATAGACTACAGGAGGCTCAACACTGCTACCAGGAAGGATCACTTCCCCCTGCCTTTCATTGATCAGATGCTTGAGAGGTTAGCTGGTCATGTGTTTTACTATTTTCTAGATGGATATTATGGATATAATCAAATTACAGTGGACCCTTGATGACAAGTCATCCTAGCCTGTTTTAGCTAGTCTTTTTCTTTAGTTTTCATTAGAATTATGCACTTTCTTGAGCTACAAGCAAGCTAATTGAGTAAATTTTCATGTTTCCCTTGATTGAACCAACCATATGTGAATTCATGCCATTTCATGAGGTTTTGTGCTATATTTGTGCATATTATGAAAGAATGAATATCTCATGATTTTGAGCATAGCTTTGATTAGTTTGGTTGATTAATGATAGGTGAAGAAAGCTTGGAGAAAGGTTGAAGCAAAGAGGAATGGCTAGAAGTGAAGAATGGAAGTTGAAATTGAACTTGGAGGCTTGAAGTTAGCCCCAACGTTAGCCCCCTAACTTGGAGGCTAACGTTGGCACATGACATTGCAAGGAAGAGGCCAACGTTAGCTCCAACGTTAGCCCCCTAACTTGGAGGCAAAAGTTGGAACTTGAAATTCATCCCTGGGCAAGCCAACGTTTGCGCCAACGTTAGCCCCCTAACTTGGAGGCTAACGTTGGCACATGAGTTATAAAGGGGGAGAAGGCCAACGTTTGCGCCAACGTTAGCCCCCTAACTTGGAGGCTAACGTTGGCACATGAATCACAAAGGGAGGGGCACCAACGTTTGCGCCAACGTTAGCCCCCTAACTTGGAGGCTAACGTTGGCACCACTAGCACTAAGCAAGGCCAACGTTAGGGTCAAAGTTAGACCCCTAACGTTGGCACCAACGTCCAAACCAGAAAATTTTGCTTGCTGCTATGAAAAGTTGGGGTCAAAGTTAGACCCCTAACTTTGGCCCTAACGTTGGGACCAACTATGGCTAACTTCAAAACCGGTTCAATTGGTTCACTTCGGTTCTTCTTCAAACTTCAAGAGCAATCAACCAAGGCCTCTTTCAACCCAATTCCACCAAGAACAAAGGCCCAACTCAAGGCTTGAAGATCATTTTGGAAAGTGTATAAATAGGATACAATTCAAGTTATTAAGGAGCTTTCCTTTTAGAATTTTCATAATAGTTTTTGGAGAAGCTTTTGTTACTGAGTGAACTTGAATTTCTTTGTTTCCTTTTACTTGCAATTTCATTTTACTTTTGTCTTGGATCTTGGATTGGAGAATTGAAGAAATTCTGTTTCAATCTCAATCTTGGATCTCTCTGTTTCTTTACTTTACTGTTAATTGAATTTCATTTCCGGTTCATTGTTCTTCATCTCTTTTCTTTGCAATTTACAATTTCCTTGCTATTGTTCTTGTTGGATCTAGGAAGGCATTGAGATCTAGACTTGGTTTTCTAGTCTCTGGGTCCTGAGATCTGAATTTTCCATTTCAATTCTCTGTTTACTGCTTCTTATGTTCATTTACTTTTCTGCTTCACATCCGGTTCAATCCTAATTCCCTTTTCCTCTTCTGTTTAATGCAATTTAGTTTTTCCTTGTTTAATTTCTACAAATCCACATCCCAATCCCCTTTACATTTCAAGCAATTTACATTCCTTGCACTTTAAGATTCCGCAATTTACATTTCTTGCTCTTTAAGTTTCTGCCATTTAGTTTCTTGTTCTTTAAGTTTCAGCCATTTATTTCTTGTTCTCTTTACTTCAATGCAATTTACATTCTGCAAGTCACAAATCACTCAACCAACACTTGATTCGCTTGACTAAATCAACCACTAAACTAAAATTGCTCAATCCTTCAATCCCTGTGGGATCGACCTCACTCCCGTGAGTTTTTATTACTTGATACGACCCAGTGCACTTGCCGGTTAGATTTGTGGTGTTTTGGGAGAGATTTATTTTTCCTACAAAATATCCCATCAACCCTCAAGATCAAGAGAAGATAGCATTCACATGCCCCTTTGGAGAATTTGCCTATAGAAGAATGCCTTTTGAACTTTGCAATACTCCAGCAACTTTTCAGAGGTGTATGCTTTCAATTTTTTCTGATATGGTTGAAAATTTCATTGAGGTATTTATGGATTACTTCTCTATTTTTGGTAATTCTTTTGAATCTTGCCTTAAGCATTTATCTCTTGTCTTGAAACGGTGTCAAGAATCAAACCTTGTTTTAAATTAGGAAAAATGTCATTTTATGATTACAGAAGGTATTGTTTTTGGACACCGGATTTCAAGTAAGGGAATTGAGGTTGATAGAGCAAAGGTGGAGGTAATTAAAAAATTACCACCACCAACTAATGTTAAGGCAGTCAGGAGTTTCTTAGGTCATGCAGGATTTTATAGAAGATTTATAAAGGATTTTTCTAAAATTGCTAAACCTTTAAGCAACCTGTTGGTTGCTAATGTTCCTTTTGTCTTTGATTCTGATTGTCTGCATGCTTTTGAAACTCTGAAAGCAAACCTTACCTCTGCTCCTATTAAACCTCCCCCTGACTGGGATTTACCATTTGAATTAATGTGTGATGCTAGTGACTTTGCTATAGGAGCTGTTTTAGAACAGAGGAAGGGTAAGCTTGTACATGTCATTTACTATGCTAGCCATGTGTTAAATGATGCCCAAAAGAATTACACAACTACAGAAAAAGAATTATTAGCTATTGTGTATGCTGTTGATAAGTTTAGGTCCTATTTAATTGGTTCTAAGGTTATTGTTTATACTGATCATGCTGCTTTGAAGTACCTTCTAACCAAACAGGATTCTAAACCAAGATTAATCAGATGGGTGTTGCTCCTTCAAGAGTTTGATATTGAGATAAAAGACAGAAAAGGGTCAGAAAATTAAGTAGCTGACCATCTCTGCAGAATTGACTCTGAAGCAGGAGTACAACCACCCACAGCTGTGACTGAGACGTTTCTAGATGAGCAATTGTTCTTCATTCAGCAGGCTCCATGGTTTGCAGACATTGTAAATTATAAGGCCATGAATTTTATTTCAAGGGAGTACAGTAGGCAACAAGTGAAGAAGCTATTGACTGATGCAAAGTACTACATTTGGGAGGAACCATACCTTTTTAAAAGGTGTTCAGATGGTATCATCTGGAGATGTGTCCCAGATGAAGAAAAACAACAGATTCTTTGGCACTGTCATGGTTCTGAGTATGGAGGCCATTTTGGTGGTGAAAGGACAGCTACAAAGGTCCTTCAGAGCGGGTTCTACTGGCCGACTCTCTTCAGAGACTCAAGAGAATTTATGAAGCACTGTGACAGAAAAAGTCACAAATCTCCCTGCCAACCATGAAATGCCACAGCAGGGGATTCTTGAGGTTGAGTTGTTTGATGTGTGGGGTATTGATTTCATGGGACCTTTCCCATCCTCACATTCAAACAACTATATTCTAGTGGCAGTTGATTATGTGTCCAAATGGGTAGAAGCTGTGGCTCTGCCCACCAATGATGCCAAGGTGGTAATGAGCTTTCTTCAGAGATATATCTTTAGCCGATTTGGTATCCCAAGGACACTCATTAGTGATGGAGGAAGTTACTTCTGTAACAGACAGATGGATTCTCTTCTACAGAGATATAGAGTCCGTCATAAAGTGGCAACCCCCTATCACCCTCAGACAAGTGGACAAGTTGAAGTGGCCAACAGGAAACTCAAGCAGATTCTAGAGAAGACCGTCAGTGTTTCAAGAAATGACTGGTCTAGGAAGCTTGATGATGCTCTATGGGCATACTGGACAGCTTACAAGACTCCTATTGGCATGTCCCCTAATCAGTTGGTCTATGGCAAAGTCTGTCACTTGCCAGTTGAGTTGGAGCATAAAGCTTACTGGGCAATCCGATATCTGAATCTTGATTCAGAAGCTGCAGTAATCAAGCGAATGCTTCAGTTAAATGAGCTTGATGAGTTCAGATATTCAGCCTATGAGAATGCCAAGCTCTATAAAGAGAGAACCAAATTACTGCATGACAAGAAGATTGCCATCAGAGTCTTTGAGCCAGGACAGAGAGTGCTTCTGTATAAGTCAAGGCTCAAACTCTTTCCCGGGAAGCTAAAATCCCGGTGGTCAGGACCGTTTGTGGTTACCAGAGCTTCACCATATGGTTATGTGGAAATACAGGAAGAGAATTCTGACAGAAAATTTAAAATGAATGGCCAGAGGTTGAAGCACTATCTTGGAGGCGAGATCGATCGCCAGAGGTCCGCTCATCTGCTGACTTAGCAGAACTGACCGTCAAGCTAGTGACATTAAAGAAGCGCTTGTCGGGAGGCAACCCGATAATTTCGTATCCTTAGTTATTTTTTGTAATAGTAGTTTTATTACTTATTTGATTTTTATTGAGTTTTTACTATTTTTCTAATCATGCAGCTATTTTATAACAGGAACCGAACACTTCAGGCGACACACACACAAAAAAAAAAAAAAACGAGCACACGACGCGCAAGCGTCACTGATGCGTACGCGTCATATGTGTGTGTGTGAAAAATAGAATTGGCTAGAGAGTTGAGCAGGAGTGGGGCTAGAACTGTGCTGGGCGCATAAGTCGCATCACGCGTACGCGTACCCCATGCATGCGCATCGTTTGCGCAAATGGCTACCCACGCGTGCGCGTCCCTGATGCGTATGCGTGACCCTGAAAATTGGCGTCAATAAATGTTTGGGCAGAGAGTTGTGATGGCTTGGGGCTGGAAGTGTGCTAGAGGCACAACGTTGATCACGTGTACGCGTCCCTGATAGTGCGCGTCGTTTCACCAATTGGCCATCCACGCGTACGCATGCATGACACGCACGCGTCATCTGAAAATTTTGATTCCCAGGCCGCGCGAGGAGAGAGTACGATTTACACAAACCAAATCCACGCGTATGCGTGCCATACGCGTACGCATCACATGCGACACCCAAATTAAACCCCTCATCGCCTGATTTCAAATCATCCACCCCCCAATCCTAATTATCTCTTGTTCTTTTATCCTTTTATTTTTCTTTCATCTTACTATTTGTTTTTTTTTTCAGTGCTTCTTTGCTTGAGGACAAGAAAACCTTTAAGTTTGGTGTTGTCGCTTCGCTTATGGCTTTTCTGCTTATTTTAATAGCACCAAAGGAAGATGAACGTTCTTCATGGAGGAATGAGATGGTCACCAGCACAACTGAGGTGGTTGAGTTCCTTTCATTCTATTTCTCTTCCGTTCTTATTTTGTTGTTTTCTGTTTTCTGTTGTTTTGATTGCTTGCATGATCATTAGTACTTTCAGTTCTTAGAATTAGTTTCATTATGTTATTTGTCTCATGTACCGCTCACTGAACTTGAATCTAAAAAGAAAAAGAAAAAGAAATGATATATTGCATGAGAAATTGAGCTTATATTGAAGAGTAGTCTTATTCACTTACATGTGGTGGTATTTTCTGTAATTCTGAATGCATGACATAAACAGTGCATATTTAAATCTGAATCAAAGAATGTTGATGTACAAGGAACAGGGACTTAGAGAATTATTATGACTTCTCTGAAATAAACAAAAATTTAATCCTTGAAGCAAAAGAAACAACATTGATATAGAAAAAAAGGGTCCAAGGCTCTGAGCATCAATGACTAGGGATGTCAGACATGATTAAAAGCTCAAAGAGTTGTTTCTCTAGTTATATGCTTGTGGTGTTCTTGTGTCAAGTAATTCTTGAGACAAAACATTTAGATTCAAGATCAATTGCAATTAGAAGAGTATGCCAAAGGCTTTAAGCACCACTGTCTGGGAGTAGCTGAAAGAAAAATCAAAACTCCAAAAAGAGTTTCCCAGTCAAGTGCTTTGGTGTTTCTGTGTCAAGTAAAGCTTGAGACAAAACATTTAAAGTCACGGCTAGGCTCAAGGTGAAAAGCACCAAAGAAAAGAAAAATTGTTGTGTTCAAGGGTTAAATTAAGCTACAAAAGATCAGAGAATTCATAATATTATCCGGATTCTAATTTCGAATGACACTGACATCCTTCTGATTCAAAGGAGAGTGAGATGCCAAAACTATTCAGGATTGCAGTTATAAACCCCACTATAAGAAGAGACATGAGCTTAATCAAACTCTCATTCTCATGCAAATTCACATTCTAAGCCTATATTAGTTGGTTGCTTGAGGACAAGCAACAATTCAAGTTTGGGGCTGTGATGCATGAGCATCTTTCTTACCTTTTCCTAGTGAATTTGCATTTAGTTTGTTAAGTTTTATTAGGAATTAATTATCTTTTAGCCACTATGGATGCTACTTTGAGTCTTGTGCAATTCTGTTTATTTTAGGTAGCATTTGGTTGGATTTGATGGAGTTTCTGCAGAGAAAGAGAAGAAACCAAGGAGCTGACCAGCGAGGAGCGACGCGTGCGCGTGCCTGATGCGTGCGCGTGATTTGGAGATTTCCATGGCGATGCGTGTGCGTACTTGACGCGTACGCGTGACACGCGAAAAAGACCATCGACGCGTACGCGTGACATGCGCGACATGCAGAATTCGCAGAAAATGCTGGGGGCGATTTCAGGCCGAGTTTCGACCCAGTTTTTGGCCCAGAACACAGACTAGAGCCAGGGGATAGCAGAGACTCAAGGGAGATTCACACAAGAATGATTATGCCTACTCCAAGTTAGGCGTGGACCCTACGAAGCAAGTGGTCCCCATCCATCAATTGAAGACATGCTGATTGCTTTAATTAATTTTGATTTAAACTTTAATTTTTATTATAAAATAGGAAAAGATATTATTTTAGTTTTAGAAGATAGAATTTAAATTAATTAGGATTAGATATAAAAGGGGATTCCAACAGTGGGATTCCAACTCAACATTATTCCATTCCAAACTACCAAAATACATTTTTATCAGAATCCTTATTCTCTCTTTGCCATGAGCAACTAAACCTCCACTGTTAAGGTTAGGAGCTCTGTCTATTGTATGGATTGATTTTATTGTTTTTCTATTTTAATTCATGTTTTGATTTATATTTCAAGAATTGTTTTCGTTCTTTATTTTATGAATTTGGGTGGAACGGAAGTATGACCCACTTTCTAATTGAGTTCATGTATAACTTGGAAAAGCTCTTTACTTGAACAACAACTTGAAAACAACTTCTCCTAAATTTCTAGTTTATCTGAATTTAACAGGATACGTGACATATAATCCTTTTATATTTGGGTAATTAGGATTTCTGTTGCATATAACTAGAATTGAACTTCACCCCCTAATTGGAATTAATTGACCAAGGAATTGGCTGTTGATGAATTTTAGAGGAGACTAGGAAGGTCTAAGGAATTAGGGTCTAGTCATATATAGTTTGCCTTGAATTAAATCTTACATGATTAAAATAAATTAATAAAAAAAGTCAATACGGAAAATAGATAACTCTGAAACCTTAACTGTTTCTCCGTATTTTATTCCCAACTTATTCACTTGCCTTTCTTTAATATTCTTGTTATTGTTTAATGTCTTGGAACTCTCAAACATTACTTTCTGTTTGCCTAACTAAGTAAATCAAGTAACCATTGTTGCTTAGTCCTTCAATCCTCGTGGGATCGACCCTCACTCACCTGAGGTATTACTTGGTACGACCCAGTGCACTTGCCGGTTTGTTTGTGGTTACAAAATCCACACCACCATGCAACCTTACTATCTCCTTTATATACAACCTCACTAACTCTTCCATAGAACAGTTCACTCAGATAGGCAGAAAATGAGCGGATTTGGTTAAACGATCCACGATTACCCAAACCGCATCAAATCCCGACCTAGTCCTCGGTAAACCGGTCACAAAATCCATTGCAATTATTTTCCACTTCCATTTGAGGAATTTCAAGAGACTGTAGCATCCCCGACGATTTCTGATGCCCTACCTTCAACTTCTGACACATCAAACACTTGGATACCGTTGAAGCTACATCACCTTTCATCCCAGGCCACCAGAACCTCTTCTTTTAGTCTTAATACATCTTCGTGCTTCCGGGATGAATAGAAAACCCACTGTTGTGAGTCTCCGACAACAAGTCTTGTCCCAAACTCCCGACATTCGGTATGCAAATTCTTCCCTTATATCTCCACAACCCTTCATCATCCTTGGTGAATTCTCCACACCTCTTATCACCCATTAGTTGAAACAATTGCTGAAGCTTCTGTTCATCTTGCTGAGCCTTTTGAAGCTCCATCTTAAACGTATTCGAAATCTGTAACTGACACAAATAAGCTCTTCCAGAGATTTCACCAATATTCAACTTAAGATCCACAAACTTATCCAGTAACTCCTCCTCCTTGATTCTCATCCAAACTATTATCAAGGACCTTCGACTCAATGTGTCTACTACCATATTCCAGTGTTGCATCAACACGCAACCCAAACCCTTCAGAGAAGCATCACAGTACATTTCGAATGGTTCATGCGGTTTCGGCCAAATTAAAACAAGTGCTGAAATTAACTTCTGCTTCAAAGTCTAAAAACTCTCTCGCCTTCCGCTGCGTCACTCTGATTATCGTCGTTAAGAATCCAAAAATTGTTCCTTAAACCAAATACCGGTTTTTGTAGTATTTTTTAAAACCTTTAAAAATAGGTTCAACCTAGATGAGTCCATTGTTAAAACCTTATCAAAAGAGTAAAAAATATTCTATTTGTAAATAAATCATCTTAAAGCATGATTTTTCTAAATTCATTAAAATCCTTAAATCAGAACCTTTCAATTTGAATCCCTTTTTGATAAGTCATATTTACAAACTAAAATCACAAGTTAACAAAATCTTAGAACTAACTTTCCTATTTAAACCGTGTCATTTGATCAAAAGTTTCCAGTGCTAGTTTCAACACTAAATCATTCAAACTAGAGTTTCCAAACCAAGTTTAAATATCAATTTGAGCTTTAAAACTTTTTCAATACGAAAGACGATAGTCTATACTATGAAGATAAGTTGAGATTTGGCCATCGACTTCATAATTACCTCAACCCTGTTGATGTAATCGACCCACCTCATGTGTTCTTCGGCGTAGGCAATCTCTAACCAAGTGTTTCGGTGAGCCACACTTGTAACATAATTTCTTACCCGACTGGTATGGCCTATTCGGATGGTAGCTCCCACACTCCTGACATTTCATATCAGGGGAGTAAGCCCTTGACCGCTTCCCTTCACCAAATCTCTTGAAGTTCTGTCCCCAAGGTAATCGCCACGTTCTCTACTAGTGTTTCCTCCATGAGTGTCCCCTGACGAGGCTACCGTCTTTGCGTATTCCTCAACCACTCTTTCCTTGTTCACCAGATCAGAGAAAATCCGAATCTCCATAGGAGCCACAGCAGTCATGATATCGTCCTTCAAGCCCCTTTGATACTGGACACACTTCCAACTTTCATAGGTCTCCGGGGCACCCTGACACGCCCTAGAGAACCTACAGAGTTCCTCAAATCGGCTGGTGTAGTCCGCCACCAATAAGGAACCTTGCTTCAGCTGCAAAAGTTTTATCTCCTTCGCTTCCCTTGCAGACTCAAGAAAGTACTTCTTGTAGAAGGCCTTTCGGAATACTTTCCCAAGGAACATTGGAGTTTTGAAGTTGAAGCAAGTGGCATTCTGCCCGCCACCAATTCTGGGCCTCTTCCAGAAGCTGATAAGCAGCAAACTCCACGTATTGGTTGTTCAGGACATGTTGTGCTTGTAGTGCCCGCTCCATAGCTTGGAACCAGTTATCCGTTTCTGTGGGATTGGTCAATCCTCTGAAAGTAGGTGGGTGAACTTTCAGAAACGTAGCTAGGGTCATCGGAGCACCTCCCAAGTCATCACCATTTTCGTCACCATTCCTCGCCGGTTGTCCTAACCTCTGCGCAGCTTGCAGAGTCGCAGCAGCATTCGCCTCCATGGTGTTCGTAAGATTCCCCGTTGTCGCCAAGAACTTGGCATGGTTATCAGCCGGTTGCTCGTTTCTACTCTCTCTACGTGAACATGTACGACCTCATCCGCGAGGAGCTATTAGGGTTCTTGTCCACACCAAACAATCGATATCAAGGTGATCAGTCTCAATATCAAAAGCCTAGTGTGTCAATTATCCTAAACAGGAACTCACAAACAAGCATGCTATGCAATATCAAGTAGATAACCTAAATAGCATGAAAGAAAAATGACCCAGAGTGTGCAACGAAGCACAATCGGCCCATCCCTCAGGCTCACAAGGACGAACCGCTTTGATACCACTAAATGTAACACCCTAATTACCCTAAGCCTTACCTCTAGCCGTAAGGCAAAGGTTAATCAGAGGTTACAACAGTTCTAAGCCTTATACATATTTATATACAGAAGGAAATAATATATTCTAGAAGTTCAATGAAGGATATAGCTCAAAGTAGGGTTTCAAAAGCGCAAAATGTACTAACGAAGCTACTAGTTTAAGGTACAAGAAACAGATATAAGATAACATAGATAAGTATATAATAATCATAAGAAACTAGCCCCGGCTTACGGAGTTTAAGCAGGCTAGCCATATACAGACGACCAGAAACTGAAGTTTTAAAAGAGCTTATACAAGTTTTGTCCTCTCAAATACAAGCCTCTAGGCAAAAACAAAATACAAAAGATGAGAGAAGTATAATCAAAATAGACAAAAGACTCCAAAAAGGTATCCGGATCCTCCGCTTCTGTCACCAACCAGATAACTCACCGAGGTGGGTTGCGACCTGCATCTGAAAAACACCATAGAAATATGGTATGAGAACCGAAGGTTCTCAGTATGGTAACAGTGCCCAATGATGTAGGATATAAAACCCCGGGACGCCAAAGGCAATCCTAGACTCCATATCCATCACAAGAATTCAACTTAAAGCATCCTAAAACAACAAAGCATAATATATATAAATCTTAACACAATTAAACAGGGTACTCTATCTTAACAGATTTCTATTCTAGCCAAACACCACTGTCCCACAGCCTTCACCAACCTATCCTCCATGCGATCCCATCGCCACCGCCTACCTAACCTCCTCAGCACCAGACAATCACAATTAATGCAAACAAATAAAATACAGATAATATTCATATACAACAAGTAGGTCAAGAAACAGGTAGGCATGTTATACAATTAGGAAAACTCAAGTAAACAAAGCAAGCAAGCATATAAAAGATGCACATGATGAATGTCTGCCCTATTGGCTGTGATTTCACATGTCGGTTAATGCCAAACCCGATAGAAAATCTGGCCGACAACTCCCGGATTAGTCTCTCTATTGCGCATAAGGAGGAATAGTTCCGAGGGAGAGTGCCCTACCACGTTCTCCTTTCAGAGGAAAATATTCTGAGGGAGCATGCCCTACCACCTTCCTCTGGTTGCCGCATGATTCCATGGGTTAATGCCTACCACCTTGCGATCAGAGGAAAATCGCATTTTCAGGAGGAATAATTCCGAGGGATGAGTGCCCTATCACCTTCTCCTTTCAGAGGGAAACATTCCGAGGGAAACATTCTGAGGGAGCGTGCCCTACCACCTTCCTCTGGTTGCGAGGAATATGAGTGAGAATTCCAGCTTCAAATCTCACATCCGAACGTAGGCGGGAGACTGCCACAGCCCCTACGATGGAGAACACTACAAATCATAATTACATATTTAGTCTTAGAGCACTCTTAATGGCTATGGAAAGCTGACTTTCAGATCTTTCCAGCAATATATAATAGTCTATACTTTGCTTCGGATTAGAAGGCCCAAAACTGGCGTCCAACGCCAGCTACCTACCCCCTTCCAGGTGTCCAACTCCCAAAAGAGCAGAGACCAATGTTCAAACGCCTAAAGAGGATCCCCTAGCTGGAATTCCATGCCCCAAAGACCTCATAGCACGTGGATCTCATCAAAGCTGTGTCCAAACACTCACCAAGTGGCCCCCAAAAGTGGATTTCAGCACTAAATAGACTGTTTTACCCTTACTAGTCATCTGTTTAGTATTTAAAGTGTATTTTACATGATTTTTGGGGACAACATGATAAACCCCCTTTTTAGGGTATATCTTGTGTTGAATTTAGAGCATTTTGAAAATATTTCCTCATATTTATTCAATGAATTAGTATAGTTTTGTGATTGTCTCTTTATTAGTGCTTAAATGTGAAAACATGCTTTTTAGACCTTTAATTTGATAGTTTTAAGCTTTCTTTGATTCCACTAGATTCCTTGATGTGTTTGCTAGTGATTTCAGATTGAAAAGGGCTAGGAAAGGATCAAAGGAGTGAAAGGAAAGCATACAAAGTAGAGAAATCATGAAAAGCCAAAGATTTGGAGAAAGCACATGGACGCGCACGTGTACGGTGCGCTTCCGCGTGGATTGCGAAAAGCTCCAGGGCCGCGTACGCACGCTGTGCGTGTACGTGCCGAAGGCCGCACGTGATTCCTTTAGTCAAACACGTGCCTGGAGATTTTGGAGGGTTTCTAGCCCCATTTGGAGCTGAGTTTTTGGCGGGAAAAGGCTAAATAGAACAAGAAATGAAGGGGAAGGCATGATTCACTACACACAACACACTTCAGGTTTAGTTTTAGTTTAGTTTTAGAGAGAGAAGCTCTCACTTCTCTCTAGGATTAGGAGTAGGATTAGGTTTAGGTCAATAATCTTAGATCTAGGTTTAATTTCATGCTTTCATCTTCTTCTACTCTTGAATTCTTTGTTGTTACATTCATCATTCTTCTATTGTTTGTTATAATTTCTTCTACTTTGTTGGTAGATCTACTTTTGTTCATTCTATTTTCTTTCAATTCAATTTGAGGTAATTCATGATAATTGTGTTTCTTTTGATTGTTGTTATTAATTCCTTGCAATAATTTGTTTTGCCAATTTACTTTACTTTCCTTTTATGCCTTCCAAGTGTTTGATGAAATGCTTGGTTGGATTTTAGTATAGATTTTATTCCTCTTGGCCTAGGTGGAGTAATAAGTGACGCTTGAGTTATCTAATTCCTTTGTTGATTGATAATTAGAAGTTGCTAATTGATTTGGATACCACTAAAGCTAGTCTTTCCCTTGGGAGTTGGCTAGGACTTGTGGAATCAAGTTGATTCATCCACTTGACTTTCGTCCATGGTTAGAGGTTAGCTAAGTGGTAGCAATGGACAATTTGTGGTCACAATTGAGGAGGATAACTAGGATAGGACTTCTAGTTCACATATCTTGCCAAGAGCTTTGTTAGTTGTTAGTTTATTTTCTTTGCCATTTACATTTCTTGTCTATCCTCTCAAAAAAACCCAAAACATACTCCATAACCAATAACAAGACACTTTATCGCAACTCCTAGGGAGAACGACCCGAGGTTTAAATACTTCAGTTTATAGATTTTAGGGGTTTGTACTTGTGAAAAACAAAATTTTTGTATGAAAGGATTATTGATTGGCTTAGAAACTATACTTGCAACGATAATTCAATGGTGTTATGTTATTGGTTATTGTATATATGTGAATATTGTGAATAGGTTTGTCTTTTGCTTGTTTACTAGATTTTGTTAGTTTTATTTTGTTTTACCACTATGAATTCTCATTTTGGCTATGAGTTTGGTTCTCATTATGTTGTAGGAAATGTTGACTTTAATGACAACATGTACCAAGGATGGAACACTTCAAGATGGGAGGAGCCTCAAGGAATTGATCACTCCTATTGACAACAACCTCTGGATACTTATAGGTATAACCACCATCCTAATACATGCCAATTCGATGGCTATGGTGACTCTTTTTGTGATAATCAAGTACCACCATATGCTTATGAACCTTATCCGCAACATGACTACCAACCATGCTCACAAGCCCAATTTTACCAAGCACCTTTTTGTGACCCACATCCATTGTATGACCAATCACCCGTACCATGTTCTTATGACCATTGATGAGCGGATATTTTATACGCTTTTTGGGGGTGATTTCATGTAGTTTTTAGTATGTTTTAGTTAGTTTTTAGTATATTTTTATTAGTTTTTAGGTAAAATTCATATTTCTGGACTTTACTAGGAGTTTGTGTACTTTTCTGTGATTTCAGGTATTTTCTGGCTGAAATTGAGGGATCTGAGCAAAAATCTGATTCAGGCTGAAAAAAAAAAGACTGCTGATGCTGTTGGATTCTGACCTGCTTACACTCGAAATAGATTTTCTGGAGCTACAGAAGTTCAACTGGCGCGCTCTCAATTACGTTGGAACGTAGACATCCAGGGCTTTCTAGAAATATATAATAGTCTATACTTTGCTCAAAGATAAATGACGTAAGCTGGCGTTTAACGCCAGTTCTATGTTCCATTCTGGCGTTAAACGCCAGAAACAGGTTACAAGTTGGAGTTAAACGCCCAAAACAGGTTACAACCTGGCATTTAACTACAGAAACAGCCTAGGCACGTGTAAAGCTCAAGTCTCAGCCCCAGCACACACCAAGTGGGCCCCGGAAGTGAATTTTTGCACTATCTATCGTAGTTTACTCATTTTCTGTAAACCTAGGTTACTAGTTTAGTATTTAAACAA
The DNA here is from genome assembly GCF_003086295.3 of Arachis hypogaea. NCBI lineage: Eukaryota > Viridiplantae > Streptophyta > Magnoliopsida > Fabales > Fabaceae > Arachis > Arachis hypogaea. The sequence continues at coordinate 117,119,472 of NC_092050.1, read as the reverse complement.
CTTTTAGAGATTTATTTTGCCGCTCATGACATTTTTAGATCTAAACTTTGTATCTTTGACGGTATGAGTCTCTAAACTCCATTGTTGGGCGTGAGGAGCTCTGCTGTGTCTCGATGAATTAATGCAACTATTTTTATTTTCTATTCAAACATGCTTGTTTCTATCTAAGATATTCATTCGCACTTCAATATAATGAATGTGATGATCCGTGACACTCATCACCATTCCCAACCAATGAACGCATGCCTGACAACCACCTCCGTTATACCTTAGATTGAATGAGTATCTTTTGGGTTTCTGGCTCATGAGTCTGATCGCCTCTCCTGACAACAAAACTTTCAGATCCGTGAGACCAGAGTCTTCGTGGTATAAGCTAGAATCCATTGGCAGCATTCTTGAGATCCGGAAAGTCTAAACCTTGTCTGTGGTATTCCGAGTAGGATCCGGGAAGGGATGACTGTAACGAGCTTCAAACTCACGAGTGCTGGGCGTAGTGACAGACGCAAAAAGGATCAATGGATCCTATTCCATCACAAGTGAGAACTGACAGATGATTAGCCATGTACATGGACCTTTTTCACTGAGAGGATGGATGGTAGCCATTGATAACGGTGATCCACCAACATACAGCTTGCCATGGAAGGAGCTTTGCGTGCGTGAAGAAGATGACAGTAGAAAAGCAGAGATTCAGAAGACAAAGCATCTCCAAAACTCCAACATATTCTCCATCACTGCATAACAAGTATTTATTTCATGCTCTTTTATTCTTCGCAATTCAAACTGATAATCATAATTGATATCCAGACTAAGAGTTACAAGATAACCATAGCCTGCTTCAAGCCGACAATCTCCGTGGGATTCGACCCTTACTTACGTAAGGTATTACTTGGACGACCCAGTGCACTTGCTGGTTAGTGGTACGAGTTGTAAAAAGTATGATTTACAATTTCATGCACCAAGTTTTTGGTGCCGTTGCCGGGGATTGTTCGAGTTTGGACAACTGACGGTTTATTTTGTTGCTTAGATTAGGAAAATTTTATCTTTTTTGTTTAGAGTCACTAAAATTGTGTCTTCTATTATTGTTTTTGGTTGAAACTTTTTTTTTTCAGAATCTTTATTTTCTTTTTCAATTTTTCTTTTTTTTCTTCGAAAATTTTTATAAACTAATAATTGAGTTTTTCTGTTTGAGTTTAATTTCATATTTTAAGTTTGGTGTCAATTGCATGATTTTATTTTTCTCTCATTTTTTTTCGAATTATTAGTGCTCAGAATATAAAAATTTTTAAGTTTGTTGTCCTTTTTGTTTCTGTTTTCTTAAAAAATTTTCAGAAGTTGTTCTTAGCGTTCATCGTGATATTCAAAGTTTTCCTGCTTGTTTCCTTTGCTTTAATAAAAAAAAATTTAATTTTGGTGTTATTTTTTACTGTTTTTCCTCTTTCTTCATTAAATTCAAAAATATCTTTTCTCTTTATTTTAATCAATTTTCGAATTTTCATTTAAAAATTCAGATTTTTTATTTTAAAACTTTCTATTCTATCTTATCTTAGTTTTGAAATTTCAAAATTCAAAATCTTTTTCAAAAATCATATCCAAAGTTTTCCAAATCTTCTTAATTAAGTAAGTATTTTCGTTTTCAAATTTATTTTTCTCTTAGTTTTTGAAATTTACATTTTAATTTCTAATTGTTTTATTTTATCTTATTCTTTTTATTTATTATTAATAATTCAGTTTGTTTCTACTTAAATAAAATAAAAACAAAAATATATTTTGTTTGCAATTCATATCAATTCTATTTTATCTATCATGGACCTAAATGGAAATGAACAGTCCAGAAGGACTCTGGGGTCATATGCTAACCCCATTACTGTTGCATATGGGAGTAGCATCTGTATACCTCCCATCAAAGCAAGCAGTTTTGAGCTAAATCCTCAGCTCATTGTCATGGTGCAGCAAAATTGTCAGTATTCTGGTCTTCCACAGGAAGAACCTACTGAGTTTCTGGCGCAGTTCTTGCAAATTACTGACACAGTGCGTGACAAGGAGGTAGATCAGGATGTATACAGGCTGTTACTGTTTCCGTTTGCTGTAAAAGATCAAGCTAAGAGGTGGTTAAATAACCAACCCACAGCAAGCATAAGAACATGGACACAGTTATCAAACAAATTCCTGAATCAATATTTCTCTCCAAAAAGAATGACACAGCTAAGGCTGGACATCTAAGTCTTTAAACAAGAGGATGATGAATCCCTTTATAACGCCTGGGAGAGGTACAGAGGGATGCTAAGGAAATGCCCTTCTGAAATATTTTCAGAGTGGGTGCATTTAGACATCTTCTACTATGGGCTTACAGAAAAAGCTCAGGTATCTCTAGACCACTCAGCTGGTGGATCTATACACATGAGAAAAATTATTGAAGAGGCTCAAGAGCTTATTGATATAGTTGCTAGAAATCAGCATCTGTACATAAGTAGTGGGTCCTCCATAAAAGAAGAAGCCAAAGCAGTATCTACTGAACTTGGTCCTCCAGAACAAGTTGCTGAACTTAATCAACAATTGTGTTTTCTAACAGAACAGCTAGCAGAATTCAAAGAGATGCTACAAGACAGTAAAAATGCTAATAAAAATATGGAAGCACAATTGAATAAGACAAAACAGCAGTTATCAAAGCAGATAACAGAAGAGTGCCAGGTAATTCAATTAAGAAGTGGGAAAGCATTAAATACCTCACTTTAGAGCAGCAGAAAGCCAAGAAAAGAACAACTGACAGAGGATGAGCAAAATATTATCCAAAATCCCTCTGAGGACAGTAAGAGCCCAGAGAGGAATAACTCTGGCGTTTAAATGCCAGAAACAGGCAAGGAGCTGGCGTCAAACGCCCAATGGAAGCTCATTCTTAGGACTCTTGAAATAAAGATTCCGTTTGCAGAGGCACTTGAGCAAATACCCTCTTATGCGAAGTTCATGAAAGAGATCTTGAGTCATAAGAAGGATTGGAGAGAAACTGAAAGAGTTCTCCTCACTGAAAAATGCAGTGCAGTCATTCTGAAAAGCTTCCCAGAAAAGCTTCAAGATCCCAGGAGCTTTATGATACCATGCATATTAAAGGGTATTTGCACCAAGACAGCTTTATGTGATCTTGGGGCAAGTATCAACCTAATACCTGTATCCACTATCAGAAAGCTTGGTTTAACTGAAGAAGTCAAACTAACCCGGATATGTCTCCAACTTGCTGATGGCTCCATTAAATACCCATCAGGCGTGATTGAAGACATGATTGTCAGGGTTGGGCCATTCGCCTTTCCCACTGACTTTGTAGTGCTAAAAATGGAGGAGCACAAGAGTGCTACTCTCATTCTAGGAAGACCTTTCCTAGCAACTGGACGAACGCTCATTGATGTCCAAAAGGGGGAAGTAACCCTGAGAGTCAATGAGGATGAGTTTAAGTTAAATGTTGTCAAAGCCATACAGCATCCAGACACACCAAAAGACTGCATGAAAGTTGATCTTATTGACTCTTTGGTAGAGGAGATCAACATGGCTGAGAGTTTCGAATCAGAGCTAGAAAACATCTTTAAAGATGTCCAGCCTGATCTTTAGGATTCAGAGGAAATAAAAGAGCCTCTGAAAATTCCTCAGGAAGAGGAAAAACCTCCTAAACCTGAGCTAAAACCACTACCACCATCCCTGAAATATGCATTTCTGGGAGAAGGTGACACTTTTCCGGTGATCATAAGCTCTGCTTTAAATCCACAGGAAGAGGAAGCACTACTTCAAGTGCTAAGGACACACAAGATAGCTCTTGGGTGGTCCATAAGTGATCTTAAGGGCATCAGCCCAGCAAGATGCATGCACAAGATCCTATTGGAGGACAATGCTAAGCCAGTGGTTCAACCACAGAGGCGGCTAAATCCAGCCATGAAGGACGTGGTGCAGAAAGAGGTCACCAAGTTACTAGAGGCTGGGATTATTTATCCTATTTTTGATAGTCCCTGGGTGAGCCATGTCCAAGTTATTCCCAAGAAGGGAGGCATGACAGTGGTTCATAATGAAAAAAATGAACTGGTTCCTACAAGAACAGTTACAGGGTGGCGTGTGTGTATTGACTACAGAAGGCTCAATACAGCCACCAGGAAGGATCACATTCCTTTACCATTCATAGACCAGATGCTGGAGAGACTAGCAGGTCATGAATATTACGGCTTTTTGGATGGCTATTCAGGATACAACCAAATTGCAGTAGATCCTCAGGACCAAGAGAAAACAGCATTCACATGTCCTTCTGGAGTGTTTGCCTACAGAAGGATGCCTTTTGGTCGGTGCAATGCACCTGCAACTTTTCAGAGGTGCATGCTCTCTATCTTCTCTGATATGGTAGAGAATTTCTTAGGAGTCTCCATGGATGACTTTTCAGTATTTGGAGACTCATTCAGCTCCTGCCTTGACTATTTAGCACTTGTTCTGAAAAGATGCCAAGAGACCAACCTGGTTTTAAACTAGAAAAAATGTCACTTTATGGTGACTGAAGGAATTGTCCTTGGGCATAAAATTTCAAACAAGGGAATAGAAGTGGATTAAGCTAAAGTGGAAGTAATTGAAAAACTACCACCACCTACCAATGTTAAGGCAATTAGAAGCTTTCTGGGGCATGCAGGATTCTATAGGAGGTTTATAAAGGATTTTTCAAAAATTGCAAAACCTCTGAGCAACCTGCTAGCTGCTGACATGCCATTTGTGTTTGACACAGAGTGTCTGCGGGTGTTTGAAACTCTGAAAGCTAAGTTGGTCACAGCACTAGTTATTTCTGCACCAGACTGGACATTACCATTCGAACTAATGTGTGATGCTAGTGACCATGCCATTGGTGCAGTATTGGGACAGAGGCATAACAAGCTTCTGCATGTCATTTATTATGCTAGCCATGTTTTAAATGATGCCCAAAAAAATTACACAACCACAGAAAAAGAATTGCTTGTAGTGGTTTATGCCATTAACAAGTTTAGATCATACTTAGTAGGATCAAAAGTGATTGTGTACACTGACCATGCTGCTCTTAAATATCTACTTACAAAGAAGGATTCAAAACCCAGGCTCATAAGATGGGTGTTGCTTCTGCAAGAGTTTGATATAAAAATAAGAGACAGAAAAAGGGACAGAAAACCAAGTAGCTGATCATCTGTCCCGGATAGAACCAGTAGAAGGGGCGTCCTTTCCCTCTATTGACATCTCTGAAACCTTTCCGGATGAGCAATTGTTTGCCATTCAGGAAACACCATGGTTTGCAGATATTGCAAACTATAAAGCTGCAAGATTCATACCCAAGGAGTACAACAGGCAACAAAAGAAAAAATTAATTACTGATGCAAAGTACTACTTGTGGGATGAACACTATCTCTTTAAGAGATGTGCAGACGGAATAATCCGTAGGTGTGTGCCTAGAGAAGAAGCACAGAAGATCTTATGGCATTGCCATGGGTCACAATATGGAGGCCATTTTAGAGGTGAGCGAACAGCCACCAAGGTCCTCCAATGTGGCTTCTACTGGCCTACCCTCTATAGAGATTCCCGAGAGTTTGTACGTAACTGTGACAGTTGCCAGAGGGCTGGTAATCTGCCTCATGGTTATGCTATGCCTCAACAAGGAATCTTGGAGATTGAGTTGTTTGATGTATGGGGTATTGACTTGATGGGGCCTTTCCCATCATCATACTCAAACACATATATTCTGGTGGCAGTAGACTATGTATCTAAATGGATAGAGGCAATTGCAACACCCACTAATGATACTAAGACAGTGCTGAAGTTCCTCCAGAAATATATCTTCAGCAAGTTTGGTGTCCTTAGAGCACTAATCAGTGATGGGGGCACTCACTTCTACAATAAACAGCTCTACTCTGCTATGGTCCGATATGGAATTAGCCACAAAGTAGCAACTCCATATCATCCACAGACAAATGGGCAGGCTGAAGTCTCTAATAGAGAACTAAAAAGAATACTGGAACAGACTGTAATTACCCGTAGAAGGGATTGGGCAAGAAGCTTGGATGAGGCTCTGTGGGCATACAGAAAAGCATTCAAGACTCCTATAGGGACCTCTCCATACCAGCTTGTGTATGGTAAGGCCTGTCATTTGCCCGTGGAACTGGAACATAAGGCCTACGGGGCAACCAGATTCCTAAACCTTGATGCCAAGTTAGCTGGAGAGAAAAGATTGCTCCAGCTGAATGAGCTAGAGGAATTCAGACTCAATGCTTTCGAAAATGCTAAGATTTACAAAGAGAAAGCAAAAAAGGTGGCATGATAAGAAACTATCACCCAGAGTCTTTGAACCAGAACAAAAGGTTCTGCTGTTCAACTCTAGACTCAGATTATTCCCTGGGAAACTGAAATCCCGGTGGAAGGGACCATATGTGATTACAAGTGTGTCACCATATGGATATGTGGAGCTTCAAGACATTTATTCTAATAAGAAATTCATTTTTAATGGACAAAGAATCAAGCATTATCTTGAAGGCAATGTTGAGCAAGAATGCTCAAAGCTGAGGCTAGATTAAAAGCTTAGCAAGGTCCAGCTAAAGACAATAAAGAAGCGCTTGCTGGGAGGCAACCCAGCCATTTGTAAAGCCTATTTGTTATTCAAATAATAATTATACGAGTTTAATATAAATAATCTTCAAGGTAAAGTATCAATTGCATAAGTTCACAGAGTTACAGAAGGATTCAGAGTACAAAACAGGGAAAAAAAGCTCACTAGCAAGAAAATGCCAGGATTGTGGAAGGGAGGAAGTTTTTGTTCCCAACATGTTTTTTTTTCAAATTTTCATATTTCCATCCATACTTTCTTGCATAAACATGTTCCCATACTTTCATTTTTCAAACTATTTTCCAAAAATATTAAAAATATCTTAATCCTAAAATTAAATCTTTCTCAATTCTTCTTCAACTTCTTTTCAAATCTTTTTCAAAACAAATCTATCTTTTTCAAATCTTTATAACTCATCAATATCTTTTTCAAATCTTCACAACATTTTTTTTAAAAACAAATCTATCTTTTTCAAATATCTTTCATATCTTTTCAATTTTAAATTACATCTTTTTCCCTATCATACTTATCTTTTACAAATCACATTTTTTATCATATCTTTTTCAAAAATTTTCGAAACCCCACCCCGCTTCCCTTTAAATCCTCGTTCGGCCTTCCTTCTCTCCTCCACAATTCGAACTTGGCTCTCCCTATATCCCTCTCCTTTCCTTTCTTTTGCTTGAGGACAAGTAAACCTCTAAGTTTGGTGTGTTTATCCGTGATCACTAAGCCAATACTCACCAAGATCATGGCCCCTAAGGAAAAACAAACCACCTCAAGAGGCAAGAAAGAGAATATTCCAAAACCACTTTGGAATCAAGGGAAGTTCTTAACCAAAGAACATTCAGACCATTACTACAAAATAATGGGTCTAAGGTCAGTGATCCCGGAAGTTAAATTCGATCAGAAAGAAGACAAATATCCGGAGATCCAAGAGCAAATTCGAAACAGGAGCTGGGAAATCCTAGCTAATCCTGAGACAAAAGTGGGAAGAAACATGGTTCAGGAACTCTACTCTAATCTGTGGCAGACAGACAGGCAGAGAATAGCTGGAACCGCGTTCTATGACTATCAAACTCTGGTCAGAGGGAAGATTGTTCACCTCCACCCTGACAAAATAAGAGAGATCTTCAAGCTGCCTCAACTGCAAGATGACCCGGACTCCTTTAATAGGAGAATGATGAGACCAAATAAGAGCTTGGACAAAATTCTAGAGGACATATGCCTCCCTGGAGTCAAATGGACAACCAACACAAAAGGTGTCCCAAACCAACTCAAGAGAAGAGATCCCAAACCAGTCGCCAGAGGCTGGCAGGACTTCATTGGGCGTTCTATACTGCCCAATAGCAACCGCTCTGAAGTCACCATCAAAAGAGCAGTGATGATTCATTGCATTATGTTGGGAAAAGAAGTGGAAGTTCATCAGCTAATTTCTTGTGAGCTTTACACAATTGCAAACAAGAACTCTAAAGATGCCAAATTGGCTTATCCAAGCTTAATCTCTCTGCTATGTAAAGATGTTGGGGTAAAGATGGGAGTAGATGAGTATATCTCAGTTGAGAAACCAATCACCAAAAAGTCAATGGAAGGACAACAAGTGCAGGACGACCCCATCAAGAAGAGAGCATAGGAGTTCCTCCCAAAAATCCCTCAAATTGAATACTGGGGGCGCCTAGAAGCATCTATCACCAAGTTGCAAGAAGCTATGGATCAACTGAAGAAAGAACAGCAAAATCAAAACAGCATGCTCTGCAAACTGCTTAGGGAACAAGAAGAGCAAGGGCGTGAACTGAAGGAACTGAAGCGCCAGAAGCTATCTCTTGAAGGGCCAAGCACCCCACAGACTAAAGAGGCATCTATCTCCCAAAATAAAGGTTTTTGAGTCCTAATCATAACCTTAACTCTGTGATAATTGTTCTTATTAGAAATCTACCGTAGAAGTTATATATGAGTAGTAATAATTAGTATCTTTATTTTTAATTTTATCTCCAATTAAGCTATAATTTATTTTTCTCATCATCATTAAACATGAATAAAATAGCAGATTTTTAGAATAAGGAGGCAATAATTTTTTTCAAGTCTTTAATAAGAAAAATTTAAATTATTTATATGTGGTGGCAATACTCTTTGTCTTCTGAATGAATGCTTGAACAGTGCATAATTTTGATAGTGGAGTTTATGAATGTTAAATCTGTTGGCTCTTGAAAGAATGACGAAAGAGGAAAAATGTTATTGATAATCTGAAATATCATAAAATTGATTCTTGAAGCAAGAAAAAGTAGCAAAAAACAAATATATATATATATATATATATATATATATATATAGAAAGAAAAAGAAAAAGTAAGCAGAAAAAGCCAATAGCCCTTTAAACCAAAAGGCAAAGGGAAAAAAAGGATCCAAGGCTTTGAGCATTAATGGCTAGGAGGGCCAAAGGAATAAAATCCTGGTCTAAGTGGCTAAACCAAGCTGTCCCTAACCATGTGCTTGTGGCATGCAGGTCCAAGTGAAAAGCTTGAGACTGAGTGGTTAAAGTTGTGATCCAAAGCAAAAAGAGTGTGCTTAAGAACTCTGGACACCTCTAATTGGGGACTTTAGCAAAGCTGAGTCACAATCTAAAAAGTTTCACCCAGTTATGTGTCTGTGGCATTTATGTATCCGGTGGTAATACTGGAAAACAAAGTGCTTAGGGCCACGGCCAAGACTCAGAAAGTAGCTGTGTTCAAGGATCAACATACTAAACTAGGAGAATCAATAACACTATCCGAATTCTAAGTTCCTATAGATGCCAATCATTCTAAACTTCAAAGGATAAATTGAGATGCCAAAACTGTTCAGAAGTAAAAAGCTACTAGTCCCGCTCATCTAATTAGAATTTAAGCTTCATACAGAAACTCAGACATAATTTTGCCTCTTGATTTTCTTTCTATCCTATGTTATTTATCTAGTTGCCTGAGGACAAGCAACAGTTTAAGTTTGGTGTTGTGATGAGCGGATATTTTATACACTTTTTGGGGGTGATTTCATGTAGTTTTTAGTATGTTTTAGTTAGTTTTTAGTATATTTTTATTAGTTTTTAGGCAAAATTCATATTTCTGGACTTTACTAGGAGTTTGTGTGCTTTTCTATGATTTCAGATATTTTCTGGCTGAAATTGAGGGATCTGAGCAAAAATCTGATTCAGGCTGAAAAAAAAAGACTGCTGATGCTGTTGGATTCTGACCTACTTATACTCGAAATGGATTTTCTGGAGCTACAAGAGTCCAACTGGCGCGCTCTCAATTTCGTTGAAAAGTAGACATCCAGGGCTTTCCAGAAATATATAATAGTCATACTTTGCTCAAAGATAAATGACATAAGCTGGCGTTTAACGCCAGTTCCATGTTCCATTCTAGCGTTAAACGCCAGAAACAGGTTACAAGTTGGAGTTAAACGCCCAAAATAGGTTACAACCTGGCGTTTAACTCCAGAAATAGCCTAGACACGTGTAAAGCTCAAGTCTCAGTCCCAGCACACACCAAGTGTGCCCCGGAAGTGGATTTCCGCACTATCTATCGTAGTTTACTCATTTTCTGTAAACCTAGGTTACTAGTTTAGTATTTAAACAACTTTTAGAGATTTATTTTGCGGCTCATGACATTTTTAGATCTAAACTTTGTATCTTTGATGGTATGAGTCTCTAAACTCCATTGTTGGGGGTGAGGAGCTCTGCTGTGTCTCGATGAATTAATGAAACTATTTCTGTTTTCTATTCAAACACGCTTGTTTCTATCTAAGATATTTATTCGCACTTCAATATGATGAATGTGATGATCCGTGACACTCATCACCATTCTCAACCTATGAACGTATGCCTGACAACCATCTCCGTTCTACCTTAGATTGAATGAGTATCTCTTGGGTTCCTGGCTCGTGAGTCTGATCGCCTCTCTTGACAACAGAACTTTCAGATCCGTGAGACCAGAGTCTTCGTGGTATAAGCTAGAATCCATTGGCAGCATTCTTGAGATCCGAAAAGTCTAAACCTTGTCTGTGGTATTCTAAGTAGGATCCAGGAAGGGATGACTGCAACGAGCTTCAAACTCGTGAGTGCTAGGCGTAGTAACAGACACAAAAGGATCAATGGATCCTATTCCATCACAAGTGAGAACCGACAGATGATTAGCCATGTACATGGACCTTTTTCACTGAGAGGACGGATGGTAGCCATTGACAACGGTGATCCACCAACATACAGCTTGCCATGGAAGGAGCTTTGCGTGCGTGAAGAAGATGACAGTAGGAAAGCAGAGATTCAGAAGACAAAGCATCTCCAAAACTCCAACATGTTCTCCATCACTGCATAACAAGTATTTATTTCATGCTCTTTTATTCTTCGCAATTCAAACTGATAATCATAATTGATATCCTGACTAAGAGTTACAAGATAACCATAGCCTGCTTCAAGCCGACAATCTCCGTGGGATTCGACCCTTACTCACGTAAGGTATTACTTGGACGACCCAGTGCACTTGCTGGTTAGTGGTACGAGTTGTAAAAAGTGTGATTTACAATTTTGTGCACCAACCATTACGAGCAAGAACCTTTGGAACCACCACAACCCTATCAAGATTACCACCAAGAACCACCTCAATGCGTACTATCTCCATATCCTTACCAAGAATAACTACCTTCCCACTATGAACTATTTTCCCAAAATAATGAATCTTCCTATCCACCCCAAGCCCCAATAGATGACTCTCTTACCTTGCTACTTCAAGGCCAAGCGGATATGCAAAGGAACACCCTAGAGTTTGTGACTAATTTGACTAAGGTAGTGCATACTTTAGCATACCAATGTTTGAACACTCAAGGTGCTTCCGTGGCCACATGTGAAAAATCAAAAGATGAGCAAAGCATGAAAGAGAAATTGGAAAATCTGGTGGAGAAGAAGGAAGAGTCAAGCTTTGTATTGGAGCAATTGGAGACGCCTAGGGTCATTGAAGAAAGGGAAGAAGTGGTTGAAGATCTAGGAGATGCGGAACCACCATGAAAGTCTCAACAACCTCCAGAGCATATAAAGATTGAAGAATATGAGAAGGTTGATCAAGAGATAGACTCAATCATCAATAATTTCTTATCAATAATTGAATCCTCTCCCATGGGACGTGAAATTGAAGCTATTGAAGACAACTCAACACCAAATGATGTTGGTGATCTCATTGAAGACTCTTCCATTGAATGTGAAGTTGACATTGAAGTGGATTCCACACTACCTCCCAAGTTTGATTTTATTGATGACGAGGAGGAATTGGAAGAAGTCAACAAGCAAGAAGAAGATGAAAGAAGTTGTCAAGAGGTAGAAATACCCAAAGAAGAGCAAAAGGAAGTCAACCTTGCATTGTCTAAGTGTGGGGAGGTTTTCCTCCCTAAGTCACCATCCAACATATCATGCAACTGGGTAAAATCTTCAAACCTAAGCTTTACTTTCTCACTTGAATATGGCTTGATTGAAACGGATGGAAAACTTAGAGCCCTTTGTAGAATTAAGGATAAAAAGGAGTTGTGTAGTGGTTGGAAGGTGGGAATTAGGGTAATTGAGGTGAAAACTTCAAAGCATAGGGACCATGATTGGATGAATGCTACTTTACATGGGTTCAGGAAGAAGACTTGGTGTGCTAGAGAGAATTCTATTTGTCAACCACCCGAACAGACAACTCATGAAGATCAACTGGAAAATGGGTGCAAAAATCAGATATGGGACCCCGGTTCAAAGCATGAAGGCCAACTATGGGAGCTCATATCTTGGGTGGAACTCCATCCAAACTTGGTGAAGATGGTTGGAACTTCTGTCAACCATTTCAGGAGCAAGGATCCTTGGAGATTCAAGGATGAGTACAAGCATAAGCCACCATGACAAAGAGCTTCCCAAATGTCCAACTTAAGGACTTAAACTAAAAGTGCTAGGTAGACACCCCACCATGGTAAACTCTTTCCACTCTCTTGCATTTTGATTAATAAGTGAATTGAGTTACGATTGTAGGTAGTTTTCTTTCCACATAATTGTTTCAATAAGTTGGTTGTAGGTTGCTTGTGGGGCAAGTAACCCTTGCTTTTATTTGAAGACTCTCAAAAAGCCAAAAAGATTTTAGTCATTTTGTATTTTGAGTTGATTTTGAGCTGTAGGAAGTGTTAGGAGTGTTTTGAGCTATTTTTCCTTTTTCTGAAAAAAAAAAGTGTCAAGGACGCGTACGCACGCTGTATGCGTCCGCGTCCATACGCGTATGCAGGCCCATACTTTTTCTAGAGAGTTGGGCCACTATCGAGCCAACACTGGGCCAACGGCACAACCGCTTGCACGCATGTGCGCACTGCGCGCATACGCATCGATACACATATTTTTGCAATGCGCGCGCCCGCGCACATGCTGCATGCGTGCCGATTCGCTGAAGCAGTTTCCAGGCCAATGACCAGAGACTTGTGCCAGCTTTAGGCTAGAATTAAGCCCCTAGCCCAACTCAACCTGCACGGACGCGCACGGTACGCGTCCGCGCCCATACCTACGCCCCTCATCTACGCGAAAGCGCACCTGACGCTTCCGCGCTACTCATCTACTTTGCCACCCACGCAAACGCTCACAAGACGCTTCCGCGTCTACCTCTATTTTCACCCACCCGCGCGGACGCGCACGGTGCACGCCCGCGTGGATTCAAATTCATTAAACCCTACCTGCGCGATGAACCAGCGCTTTCGTGCAACCCTCACCCCCCCTAAACGTCTCTTCCTCTTCGTCCTCCTCCCCCCCTCTCGCCTACAAACTCCACCACCACTGCACCCACTGCGCCGGCGACGCCTCCACTGCCGAGCCACCGCAACCCTCCCCTTCTCTCCTCCCTTTCGCCCCTCCTCTCCTCTCACATGTCTCTGATCTCTGTCCCTCTCCATCGTCCCTCCCACGACTCACCACAAGCACCGCCGGTGAAACCTTTCACCACGCTTCTTCTGCACCGCCACCACTACTGGGCGGCGCTGCCCATCCCTCCTATTCCTCCATCTCTATTCTGCTCTGCACCTCTGCTCCCAGGTTCCCCATGCCTCTGCTCTATTTTCTTTACTGTCTTTTAGCAATTCTGTTAGTTGGTTCTAGTTAGCTAGCTGATTAATTCTACATGATAGGCTAGATAGAAATAATTGTGGGTAGGTAGTTAGGTTGTGGTTAGATGATTCTAGGCCTGATAATTGCTCCGTTTGTGTTTCTCTGTTTGAAATGTATATTCCTTGTTTGCTGAGTGATGGTTGATGAGTTGCTCTGTTTTCATATTGATACTGCTTTGCTGCTATTTCATTGCTACCTGCTGAATTCTGTTTGTGAACTTAAGTTTGCTGCTGCAAATATGCAATCCTTGCTTTATCATGTTGCTGTAAATTCTCTTGGATTCATATACTTGCATTTTCTTACTGTTTGCTATCCGGGAACATCCGATTTACTGCCGGAATGCTGCCCAAATTTTTATAAATTGCTTTTGGTTTTAAACATGTTACCTATAACTGAACTTTGTGCTTTTGGAATTGAGTATTCATCTGATTACACGAAGCTCAATTCTTAGGTAACTTTGGGCTGATTTTTCCATGTTTATTATGTTTCCTGTGATTTGCTTTGAACTCTCACATGCCTTCACCTTTCAAGTTAATCAAATGCCTTTGGATTGTGCTCCACTCATCATTTGATTTAACTTGAAATTTTGTTGAATATGGTTCATGCATTTGCAACAATTGGTTATTTCAACTTGTTTAACTCTCTTTCACTCAAAATTGTTTCTCACTTGGTTTGTGTTACACAAAGTGCATTTCAACTTTTGCAACACCAATTATTGCATTATCCATTACCGCAACATTGATTGATGACTTGCTCTTAATTAATTACTATTTTTGCAATTTTATATTTCATCATCAATGACTGCTTCTTCCTCAGGTTTGTGAGTATGCTTGTTATCCATACTTGTGATTCATTGTGATTAGGCAAATGACCGTCATACCCCTAACCTTTGCACTAGTTTTCTAACTTTTAACTTGCCTAACATGCTGATTTTTCTTTTTAGCCTATAACTAACCCTTTTGACCATTCTTTTTTGGGTATGATGCTCATTGAGCTTAATGAATAAGCATTGTGCATATTTTGCTTGATTTCTTAGTTTATGGCTAATGTGTTGAATGCTAATTCCTGTTGCTTGCATTCCAAGAATTCTCTTTTCTTCACTCACTTCATGACTGTGCCATTACTTGCTTGTTATCTCTCTACTTTGCTAAGTGCTTATATATCATATTTGCTTCCAGATGGCCGATAGAGGAAAAGCAAAGGCTACCACCTCAAAAAAGAGGAAGAAATCTCAAGTCACCACCCTCTCTCCTTATGCCAACTATGCAAAGAACCTACTTAATGAAGTGGATAAACAGAATCAGCTGCTACCACTCACTGACACATACACCTTTTCCAACCTTTACTGTGAGCTGTGTTTCCCTACCTATCGGAAGACAAAGCTGAACATTGAGAAGAAACTAGCTCTTCCTAATGACCTGAGGCGCTCCATTAATACCCGCATTCAGGAATTGGGCTTAGGATTTGTTGATAGAGATTTGGGAAAGATAAACGTTTCATGGGTCATGGAGTTTTACTGCAACCTCTTCTGCACTACTCTTGAGTCATTCCACCTACGGGGTGGGCAGGTTTTAGTGACTGAGGCTGCTATTGAGAGTGTTTTGCATTGTCTACCCCGGACCGGTGACACATGTGCATACCAGCAGGTAAAGATAGCTATGAATGCTATGACTTTTGATTATGAGAAGCTGAAGTGTGTTATTGCCACACCGGACGCCTCTTGGGTGATGGACTCTAACAACCAAAGGCCCAAGGGGATGTTATTTGCTTATCTGTCTAGAGAGGCTAGGACTTGGCAGCAGATATTCGCCCACTATGTCCTTCCTACCACCCATTTTTTTGAGATTCCGATGGATATGCTTCTTCTGATTGGCTGTGTCATGGAGGGGAAGGAGGTTTATTATCCCCGATTGATCAGGAGAGGCATGTGGTGAGCACACATCTGCGGCCTTCTACCATTTCCTACCATGGTCACTCGCATGGTTGACTTAGCCGGTGCCCCATGGAGGGATGATGACGTGACACAACCACCCCCAGACGACGACGAGAAGGAGGTTACTATTCCGTGTGGGTACGTGGGTGCACAAGAAGCCCCCTTCCAGGCGCCGCTCTCGAGCTAGAGCAGCAGTAGAGGTAGCTAGACCCTCATCTTCCACAGCAGCGGCAGGGTCCTCTTCTTCTTCAGCAGCAGTAGCACCACCTTTACCACCACCACCACCAGCACCCGAGCCGACATATCAGCTAGTACATCGCCTATTTCGCTTCATGGAGCGCAGCGAGCGTCGGATCATGCGACGTCTCGATCGCATAGACCAGGTGTTTGTATCACAGGGCATTGAGCTACCCCCTCTCCCCCACTCTCCTGCTTTCACCGAGGAGGACCACGAGGCAGAGCACGAGGAGGAGCATGTTGAGGAGCCGGTTCAGCAGGAGGCTCCTCCACAGACGCAGGCTACTTAGGAGACCCAGCAGCCTCCCGAGGAGCCAGTGCCCCAGACTGAGATTCGGCCGGAGCTAGATATGACTGTTGATCCTCACCATGAGCCCGATCACTAGCATTGAGGATGATGCTTCATCTTAAGTGTGGGGAGGTCACTATCGTAGCCGTTGGTGGATTTGGTGAACATTTTCGGACACTATCACCTAGTTCATCTTATTTTGCTTTATTTTGCACTATTTTGAGATTATTGTATATATTTGCTATTGTGGATACTTTTATTTTGGTTATTGCACACTTTTGTTGTATATATTTCATTTTAGCCTTGTGGTTGTGATTTGGAAAATGTTTTTGAATTGTTGAAAACCTAGTTAAACCCTTTGTGCATAAAAGAATTTGTTTTGATTGAAAAAGAGGGTAAACTAAGGAATTTTAAAATTTCTCAATCACAACATTGCATTTAGAATAAGCTTAATCAAAACAATGAATTTTTTTCCAAGGAATTTATAAAGAAAGGGCACCACCCAAATTGAAAAAAAAATTTGTGGAACTTGCATGAATTCATACCTTTGTGGATCATGTTTTGAGCTAAGAACACAAGATTGTGAGTGTTGAGCCTATTGTGTGGTTACATTTTATAACCACTTATTTTCCTTCTTGTGTGAAATTATTCTTTTCCTATGATTGTGATCCTTGATTTGTCTAACTCTTTATGTCCAATTATTCCTTGTATTCATGCATTTATATGATTGAGGCCATTATTTCATTAGCTCACTTACCCAAATAGCCTACCTTTTACTCTTCATTGTCAACCAATTTTGAGCCTACGTTTAACCCAATTGTTCTTTATTTTAGCACATTACAAGCCTAAAGTGGAAAACAATAAAGTCCCTTGTTTGGATTTTTGATTAGCTTAGGCTAGTGAGAGTGTTTTATATTCAAGTTTGGGGAGGTTGGGAATATTGGTTGGGATAAAAACGTTTTTTGTGTTTGTATATTTGGGAATTGGGTGCACACTCATGTATTGATCAAATGTATAGACCTTATGCATTGATGTTCTTGTATGTAGCTTGAAAGAAAGAAAAAAATGAGAAAAACAAAAAAAAATAAATAAATAAATAAATGTGAAAAAGAAAAAAAAGAAGAAAAATAATAAAAAGGGGACAAAATACCCCAAAGTAAAGTCCAATAAGAGTCAATGCATAAGTGTTGGGAAAATCAAAAGAAAATGCATGAGTATGAGAAAAGTGAAGGATGGGTAGCTAGGTTAGTACTTAATTGTATAGGTCATCATAGGTTAGGTGGAAAAGTTTAAACTCATCAAAGATTTAAATTCTAGTCCACTTATCCATATGTGATCCTACCTTGACCCTAGCCCCATTACAACCTTATGAAAAAGACCTCATGATATTTGTATACATGCATTGAATGATTGTTGATTGTTAGATGAAGAACAAATTTTGGAAAGCATGATTAGGGAAGAATTGAGTGAATTAACCCCTAAACACTTGAGTGAATAGAGCGGATACACATCCGGTGAGGGTTCGATTACTCAATTACATGTATTCACCATTATCATCTATATTCATGCAAGGTTGTAAATCCTTTTGATAATTCAATTCAATTGGGGGTTGGATTTTGATCTTCATTACTCTAGCCCTTATGCTTATATATGTTCTCTTGGAAGTTGAGTTGCTTTGACCAAGCATTTGCATTCATGATAGGTAGTTGCACTTAGATAGTTTGCATTTAGATAGTTTAGTTCCATTGAATAAATGTCATACCCTTTGCTTCATTCTTGGTTTATCATGAGGACATGCTAAGGTTTAAGTGTGGGGAGGTTGATAAACCCCCTTTTTAGGGTTTATCTTGTGTTTAATTTAGAGCATTTTGAAAACCTTTTCTCACATTTATTCAATGAATTAGCATAGTTTTGTGATTGTCTCTTTATTAGTGCTTAAATGTGAAAACATGCTTTTTAGACCTTTAATTTGATAGTTTTAAGCTTTCTTTGATTCCACTAGATGCCTTGGTGTGTTTGCTAGTGATTTCAGATTGAAAAGGGCTAGGAAAGGATCAAAGGAGTGAAAGGAAAGCATACAAAGTGGAGAAATCATGAAAAGCCAAAGATTTGGAGAAAGCCCGTGGACGCGCGCGCGCACGGTGCGCTTCCGCGCGGATTGCGAAAAGCTCCAAGGGCGAGTACGCGCGTTGTGCGCGTACGCGCCGAAGGCGGCATGTGATTCCTTTAGTCGAACACGTGCTTAGCGATTTTGGAGGGTTTCTAGCCCCATTTGGAGCTGAGTTTTTGGCGGGAAAAGGCTAAATAGACCAAGGAATGAAGGGGAAGGCATGATTCACTACACACAACACACTTTAGGTTTAGTTTTAGTTTAGTTTTAGAGAGAGAAGCTCTCACTTCTCTCTAGGATTAGGAGTAGGATTAGGTTTAGGTCAATAATCTTAGATCTAGGTTTAATTTCATGCTTTCATCTTCTTCTACTCTTGAATTCTTTGTTGTTACATTCATCATTGTTCTATTGTTTGTTATAATTTCTTCTACTTTATTTGTAGATCTACTTTTGTTCATTTTATTTTTTTTCAATTCAATTTGAGATAATTCATGATAATTGTGTTTCTTTTGATTTTTGTTATTAATTCTTTGTAATAATTGTTGTTAGATTCCATTGTTGTTGCCAATTTACTTTGCTTTCCTTTTATGCCTGCCAAGTGTTTGATAAAATGCTTGGTTGGATTTTAGTATAGATTTTATTCCTCTTGGCCTAGGTGGAGTAATTAGTGACGCTTGAGTTATCTAATTCCTTTGTTGATTGATAATTAGAAGTTGCTAATTGATTTGGATACCACTAAAGCTAGTCTTTCCCTTGGGAGTTGGCTAGGACTTGTGGAATCAAGTTGATTCATCCACTTGACTTTCCTCCATGGTTAGAGGTTAACTAAGTGGTAGCAATGGACAATTTGTGGTCACAATTGAGGAGGATAACTAGGATAGGACTTCTAGTTCTCATATCTTGCCAAGAGCTTTGTTAGTTGTTAGTTTATTTTCTTTGCCATTTACATTTCTTGTCTATCCTCTCAAAAAAATCCCAAAACATACTCCATAACCAATTACAATACACTTTATCACAACTCCTAGGGAGAATGACCCGAGGTTTAAATACTTCGGTTTATAGATTTTAGGGGTTTGTACTTGTGCCAAACAAAATTTTTGTATGAAAGGATTATTGATTGGTTTAGAAACTATACTTGCAACGAGAATTCATTTGTGAATTCTAAACCGTCAAAAATCCGTTCATCACAACATCAGACCTTTTACACTATTTTTGAGTTTTACATAGTGTTTTACTTTCAGTATGAGTTTCTAAACCTCCTAGGTTGAGGGAAGGAGCCCTGCTGAGTCCTATGAATTAATAAAAGTATTAATATTTCTTCTCCTATCCATGTTTGATCTATCTCTAAGATGTATGATCCAATCTTCATCGTGGTGAATAGGATGATCTAACCAATTAGCTCTGTTCATCACATTAAGATGAACGTGCATGACAAACACCCGCGTCTACTTGAGTTTGTGTGAATACGTGACTGGAAAGCACGAGCCAACAGCTATGTTTATATATCTCTTAGACGGTTAATCCAAGACTTCGTTGGGGACTTCTCGAGACACCAGTTCAGCCGATTTTCGGGGAGATTAGGGTCTCCGTGGTATAGGCTAGAATCCAAAGAAACAACGTTCTCTGATCCGAAAGATTCGACCTTATCTGTGGCATTTTGAGTAGGATTGCCAAGAGAATGGACTGCTAAGTGTTTCACCCTTCGTCAGATTGGATGACCACGGCCAATGGCGTTCAATCTATAGCAGAGGAGATCAATGACCACGGCCCATGGCATTGATCACATACAACCTGCCATAGAAGAAGATCATTCACAAGCAGAGAAGACAGTAGTACCAGAGTTAATATAGAAAGACAAAGCAACTCCAACTCTCAACTCTATTCCTATCCTTATTCCTACTTAACATCCAAATATTTGATATAACAGGTACTTATACAAAGTTCCATCCAATAATCTTCTGATCCGCCTGACTAAGACCTGCAAGATAACCATAGCTTGCTTCAAGCCACAATCCTCGTGGGATCGACCCTAACTCGCTCAGGTATTACTTGGACGACCTAGTGCACTTGCTGGTACTGCTGTACGAGAGTGTGGGGTTTGTGTACACGCACCAAGGGATAGCCAGCGTTAAATGCCAGAATCCAGCCATTATGGGCATTTAACGCCAGACAGGGGGCTAGGACGGTAACTTCTCCAAAACCTTATCTTTTCTTCATCTTCTCTTCTTCTCTATTCAAACTACCATTTTAAATTTTAAATTTTAATTTTGAAATTCCATGACTTTTAAATCAAATATTTTCCAAATATTTCAAATTTCAAATTGATTTCAAATTTAAAATATTTTCAAATCTTTTTCAAAACCTCATATCTTTTTCAACTAGTTTTCAAATTCTTTCAAATCTTTTGAAATTCTTGTTCATATCTTTTATTAAACTTTAAAATCTTTTTCATACTTCTTATCTTATCTTTATATCTTTTATATCTTGTTCGTATCTTTTTTTTTTCAAATCTTCTTTATCTTTTTTGAAAATCCCTCCCTCCCCTCCCTATTTATCACCGTGTTCCACTCTCCCTCACTCACCCCCTCTTCATTCGAATACTCTTCTCCTCTTTTCATCTCATGTGCCTTCTTCCTCTTCCTTTGTTACTTTTTGCTCGACGACGAGCAAATCTTTTAAGTTTGGTGTGGAAGGAACCTTGGTCTGTCGTTGAGATTCGAATCCCATGGCTCCAAGAAGTGGCAAGACCGCCCCAAGAAACAAGAAAGAAGATGACCCAACATTTATTTTCAAACCTGTCAGATTCTACACCAAGCAACATGAAGAACATTATCACAAAATAATGACTAAAAGGCCAGTAATCCCTGAAGTCATATTCAAATTAGGAGAAGATGAATACTCGGAGATTCAAGAGCAAATTCGAAAGAGAGGCTGGGAGATTCTATCCAATCCTGAAATCACTATTGGATTTAACATGATCCGTAAATTCTATGCAAATCTGTGGATGACAGATAAGCAAAAAAAAAAAGATGGAATAACATTCCATACTTTTCGCACTATGGTCAGGGGGAAGATCCTCTATTTTCATCTGGATAGGGTGAGAGAGATCTTTAAATTACCCTTACAAAAGGATGACCCTGATTCCTACAATAGAAGGGTAGTAGCCAATCCAAAGCTGGATCAAGTCCTAGAGAACATATGCCTGCCTGGAACTCAATGGATTGAGGATACAAAAGGCAAGCCAAACCAGCTGAAAAGAATGGATCTCAAGCCAATTGTTAGAGGATGGCTAGACTTCATTGGGCGTTCTATACTCCCTACTAGTAACCACTCTAAAGTCACTATTCAGAGAGCTATGATGATTCACTGCATCATGATGGGGAATAAGATAGAGGTTTACCAAATAATCCCCCGTGAGATGTACAAGTTGGCAAACAAGATGTCTACTCAAGCCAGGCTGGCCTATCCAAATCTTATCTTTCACCTTTGCTAAGAGGCTAAAGTCCTTCTTCACATGGATACATTCAATCCAGTGAAAAGCCCAATCACCAAGTAGGTGATGGAAACCTCCAAGGTAACAGAGGATCATTCCAAAAGGAAGGCACCTGAGCCTCCCCAAGAGATCTCTCCAATTGAATATTAGGATCAGTTGAAAGCATCTATGATGCAACTGAAAACCACCTTGGATCAACTAAGAGAATAGCAGAAAGATCAGACTAGCATGATTTACAAACTGGTCAAGGAACAAGAGAAGCAAGGGGCGTGAGATAGAAGAGTTGAAGCACCAGAAGCTCTCCCCAGAAGAGCCCAGCGCCTCCCAAGCTTGAGGTTGTTGAGTTCCACCTCTGTGACTACTTTAATTCCTATTTTCCATAATTCTGTTATTCTAATTCCTGTTTCTCATGTTTAGGTTTACATGATCACTAGTAGTATTTAATTTTTTATTTATTTTTCTATCTTTTAAATATTAGAATTACATAAGCATTAGTAGTAATTAATTTTCCAATTAGCTATAAAATATTCCTCTTATCATCATTAAACATGAATAAAATAGTGATTTTTTTAGAAGTAGTAAGAATGCATAATTTTCGAACTCTATAATAAGAATAATCAATTATTTTGATGTGGTGGCATTGCTTTTGTCTTCTGAATGTATGAATGAATAGTGCATATTTGAAATTGAAATTAAGAATGTTGGCTCTTGAAAGAATGATGAAAAAGGAGAAGTATTATTGGTAATCTGAAAAATCCAAAAATTGACTTTTGAAGCAAGAAAAAGCAGCAAAAAAGCAATAAAAAAATAAAAAATATATTTATGCTTGCGGAAAAAAATGAAATAAAAAGCAGAAAAAGCCAATAGCTCTTAAAACCAAAAGGCAAGAGCAAAAAGCCAATAACCCTTTAAACCAAAAGGCAAGGGTAAAAGGATCCAAGGCTTTGAGCATCAATGGTTAGGAGGGCCTAAAAGGATTAAATCTTGGCCTAAGCACTCCAAATGGACAGTGTCCCTAACTATATGCTTGTGGTGTGAAGGTGTCAAGTAAAAAAGCTTGAGACTGAGCAGTTAAAGTCGTGATCCAAAGTAAAAAGAGTGTGCTTAAGAACTCTGGACACCTCTATCTGGGAATTCTAGCAAAGTTGAATCACAATCCGAAAGGGTTCACCCAGTTAAGTGTCTGTGGCATTTATGTATCTGGTGGTAATACTGAAAAATAAAGTGCTTAGGGCCATGGCCAAGACTCTAAAAAGCTTTGTTCAAGAATAAAAAAGAACTAAACTAGGAGAGTCAATAATATCATCTGGATTTCAAGTTCCTAAGGATGCCAACACTTCTGAGTTTCAATGGATAGTGAGATGCCATAACTATTCAGAAGCAAAAAGCTAATAAGTCCCGCTCATCTAATTGAAACTGAACTTCATTGAAAACTCTGAGATTTATTGTATCTTACTCTTCTTTCTATCCTACTTTATTTTTAGTTGCTTGCGGACAAGCAACAGTTTAAGTTTGGTGTTGTGATGAGCGGATATTTTATACGCTTTTTGACATCATTTTCATATAGTTTTAGCATGTTTTATTTAATTTTTATTAAGTTTTCATAGGTTTTAGTGTAAAATTCCCATTTTTAGATTTTACTTTGATTTTGTGTGTTTTTATGCAATTTCAAGTAACTTTTGGCTGAAATTGAGGAGTTGGAGCAAAAGTCTGATTCAGAGACAGAGAAAGCACTGCAGATGCTGCCAGGATCTGACCTTCTTGCACTCGAAAGAGCTTTTCTGGAGCTACAAAAGTCCAAATGGAGCATTCTCAATGGCTATGGAAAGCTAACATCTAGGACTTTCCAGAAATGTATAGTCTATACTTTACTGCAGCATTAAAGGCCCAAAACTAGCGTTCAACGCCAGCTTCTAGCCCTATTCTAGTGTCCAACGCCCAAGGGAGAAGAGACCAGCATCCAACGCCCAAAAAGGACCCCCTAGCCAGCTTTCAAAGCCCTAGAGGCCTCCTAGCACGTGGATCTCAATCAAGCTCAGTCCAAACACTCACCAAGAGGGCCCTAGAAGTGGATTTTAGCACTAAAAGACTATTTTACCCTTCTTAGATGAATGCATTGAACTGGAATAAGGTTATCTCATTCTACATGGGTTTAGAGTGAGTCTTTCATCGAACAATGATGAACCACTAGCTTGATTATACATCTCTTAGAAGACTAATTCACGACTTCGTTGGGGACTTCTCGAGACACCAGTTCATCCGAGGTATGGGGAGATTAGAGTCTTTGTGGTAAAGGCTAGAACCAAAGGCGCAGTATTCTCTGATCCGGAAGATTCAACCTTGTCTATGGCATTTTGAGTAGGATCACTAAGGAGAATGGACTGCAGGAGCTTCACCCTCAATTAGACTGGATCCGCACTAACCCTGGGGTTCAGATCTGGAGGAGCATTGGAAACCTCTCAAGAAAGGCGTTGATCACATACAGCCTGTCATAGAAGAAATCATTCACAGTTGGAGGAGACAGTAAAACCGAATTGATCCAGAAGAATAAAGCATCTCCGAAGCCTTAACCATCTTCTTATCATTGCTTTCACCATCAATTGAGTAACGTTTTCTTTATTTTCATTTTATGTGCTTTAAACAATCAAACAACTTTTCTATCCGTCTGACTAAGATCTACAAGATAACCATAGCTTGCTTCAAATCAAAATCCTCGTGGGATCAACCCTGACTGACTCAGGTATTACTTGGACGACCCAGTGCACTTTCTGGTTCAGTTGTGGAAAGTTTAATTCCGCGCACCAATCGACCGAATCGGTAGTTGGGTGAAACTTTTTCCTTTTAAACACTTTTATCATGATTTTTATTATGCTTTTCGAACATTTGTGTATATATTCTGCTATTTTAAGTACCTTTTAGTTTATTACACTTTTTATTTGTGATGTGTATATATTTTAGATACTTATTCTAGTTTTGGCGTATTTTGGTTTGTATATATTTTTAGCTTTTAGTTGTGATATGATAATGTGATTACTGGACCTAGTTTACTTTCCTATATGCATATGATGATTTGGATTAATAGTGAATAGAAAAAGAACCTAGGATTTTTTATTTTTCATCTAACCACATTATATATATACATAATAAGCTTAGTCAAAATAATTAATTTCCAAGACAATTTTTATAGGGCATCCCATTGATTTGAGTTTAGAATTTTCACTGAACATGCTTGAAATTTAATTGTGGAACATAGATTAGAGAAAGAACACACATGGTGCGCACAAATTCTCACACTTCGTACAACTGAACCAGCAAGTGCACTGGGTCATCCAAGTAATACCTGAGTGAGTCAAGGTCGATCCCACGAGGATTGTGATTTGAAGCAAGCTATGGTTATCTTGTAGATCTTAGTCAGGCGGATAGAAGAAGTAGGTATGTTGTTTAAACGCATTAAGGAAATAAAGAGAACTTAACTAGGTTGATATGTTTGCAATGATAAGAAGATGGTTAAGGCTTGGAGATGCTTTGTTCTTCTAGATTAATTCTAGTCTTACTGTCTTCTTCAACTGTGAATGATTTCTTCTATGGCAGGCTATATGTGATCAATGCCGGTTGAGAGGTCGCCAATTCTCCTCCAGATCTGAACCCCAGGGTTAGTGTGGATCCATTTTGATTGAGGGTGAAGCTCCTGCAGTCCATTCTCCTTAAAGATCCTACTCAAAACGCCACTGACAAGGTCGAATCTCCCCGATCAGAGAATGCTGCGCCTTTAGATTCTGGCCTCTGCCACAATGACCCTAATCTCCCCATACCTCAACTGAACTGATGTCTAAAGAAGTCCCCAACGAAGTTGTGGATTAGCCGTCTAAGAGATGTATAATCAAGCTGGTGGTTCATCATTGTCCGATGAAAGAATCACTCTGAACCCATGTAGAATAGAGAACGGGGGTTCATCATTAGTGCTAAAATCCACTTTCGGGGCCCACTTTGTGAGTGTTTGGACTGAGCTTTGATGAGATTCACATGCTAGGAGGCCTCTAGGGCATTGAACGTTGGCTAGGGGCTCCTTTATGTGCATTGGACACTGGTCTCTTCTCTTTTGGGCGCTGGACGCCAGAATAGGGCATAAGGCTAGCATTGAACGCCAGTTTTGGGCCTTCAATTCTGAAGCAAAGTATAGACTATTATACATTGCTAGAAAGCTCCAGATGTTATCTTTCCATAGCCATTGAGAACGCTCCATTTAAACTTCTGTAACTCCAGAAAAGCTCTTTCGAATGCAAGGAGATCAGATCTAGACAACATCTGCAGTGCTTTCCCTATCTCTAAATCATACTTTTGCTCCGGCACCTCAATTTCAGCCAGAAAATACCTGAAATTGCATAAAAACACACAAACTCAAAGTAGAATCCAAAAATGTAAATTTTGCACTAAAACCTATGAAAACTTAATAAAACTTAAACAAAACATACTAAAAATTATATGAAAATGATTCCAAAAAGCGTATAAAATATCCACTCATCAGAACACCAAACTTAAACTATTGCTTGTCCCCAAGCAACTAAAAAAAAGTAGGATAAAAAGAAGAGTAAGATACAATAAATTTCAGAGTTTCCAATGAAGCTCAGTTTCAATTAGATGAGCGGGACTTAGTAGTTTTTTTGTTTTTGAATAGTTTTGGCATCTCACTATCCATTGAAACTCAAAAGTGTTGGCATCTTTAGGAACTTAGAATCCAGATGATATTTTTGATTCTCCTAGTTTAGTTCTTTTTTATTCTTGAATACAACCTTTTAGAGTCTTGGTCGAGGCCCTAAGCACTTTGTTTTCTAGTATTACCATCGGATACATAAATGCCACAAACACTTTAACTGGGTGAACCCTTTCAAATTGTGATTCAGTTTTGCTAGAATCCCCAGATAGAGGTGTCCAAAGTTCTTAAGCACACTCTTTTTGCTTTGGACTACGACTTTAACTGCTCAGTCTCAAGCTTTTCACTTGACACCTTCACACCACAAGCATATGGTTAGGAACAGCTTGGTTGAGCCGCTTAGGTCAGGATTTTATTCCTTATAGGCCCTCCTAACCATTGATGCTCAAAGCCTTGGATCATTTTACCCTTACCTTTTGGTTTAAAGAGCTATTGGCTTTTTTTGCTTTTCATTATTTTTTTTTTCGCATGCATATATATATATATTTTTTTTTCTTTTGCAACATTCTTTTTCTTTTTCTTTTTGCTGCTTTTTCTTGCTTCAAGAATCAATTTTTGGATTTTTCAGATTACCAATATTACTTTTCCTTTTTCATCATTTTTTCAAGAACCAACATTCTTAATTTCAATTTCAAATATGCATTGTTTATTCATACATTCAGAAAACTAAAGCAATGCCACCACATCAAAATAATTGAACTATTCTTATTATATAACTTGAAATTCATGTATCTCTCAATTCTTTTCAAATAAAATTTTCTTTTTAGTAATGGTGAGAGATATATGGAATATTTTATAGCTTAAAGACATAGATGAAAATGATCATTCAATAAGAACAAGAGAACAAACAATACAACATAACAGAAAACAGAAAAATAACATAAGAAAAGGAGATTAAGAGAACGAATCCACCTTTAATGGTAGCGGCTAGTACTCCTCCTTGAGGACCCAATGTAGTGCTTGATCTCTTCAATGTCACTCCTTTGTCTTTGTTGTTCTTCCCTCATAGCCCTTTGGTCTTCTCTCATGGCCCTTTGGTCTTCCCTTATTTCATTGAGGATGGTGGAATGCTCTTGATGCTCCAACCTCAATTGCTCCATATTAGTGTTTAATTCTCTAAGAGAATTATGCAATTGGTCCTAATAGCCTTGAGGAGGAAATGCATCCCTTGAGGTATCTCAGGATCTCATGTTGAGGCGGGTGCACATGCTCTTGTGCATGCTCTCTAGTTTGCTACATCCTCTTCTTAGTGATGGGCTTGTCCTCCTCAATGGAGATATCTCCCTCTATGACAATTCCAGCTGAATTGCATAGATGACAGATGAGGTGTGTGGGAATGCCAACATTGCTTTGGTGGAAGGCTTCTCAGCTATCTTGTACAATTCTTGAGGGATCACCTCATGTACTTCTACCTCACTTCCAATCATGATGCAATGGATCATGATGGCTTTTTCAATAGTCACTTCTGACCGGTTGCTAGTGGGGATGATAGAGCGTTGGGTGAATTCCAACCATCCTCTAGCTATGGGCTTGAGGTCAAGCCTTCTTAGTTGAATGGGCTTACCTTGGGAATCCCTTTTTCCACTGTGCTCCTTCCACACAGATGTCTGAGAGCACTTGATCCAGTCTTTAATCAAAGTTGACTCTCCTAGTGTAAGGATGTGGGTCTCCTTGCATCAAAGGCAAGTTGAACGCCAACCTCATACTTTTCGGGCTAAAATCTATGATTCTCCCACGGACAATGGTGCTCCAATTCTTGGGATTTGGGTTCACGTTAATGTCATGGTTTTTTGTTACCCATGCATTAGCATATAACTCTTGCACCATTAAGATCCCATCCTCTTGGATGGGATTGGTTAGGACTTCCCAACCTCTTCTCTGGATCTCTCCTCGGATTTTCGGATACTCATTCTTCTTGAGCCTGAAAGGGACCTCAGGAATCACCTTCTTCTCTACCACTACTTCATAGAAGTGGTCTTGGTGGGCTTTGGTGATGAATCTCTTCATCTCCCAAGATTTAGAGGTGGCGGCTACGGCCTTTCCTTTCCTCTTTCTAGAGGGTTCTCCAACCTTGGATGCCATAAATGGTAATAGAAGGCAAAAAGCAACGCTTTTCCAACACCAAACTTAAAAGCTTTGCTCGTCCTCGAGCAAAAATAAGGAAAAGAGAAGAATGGAGTAGAAGAAGAAGAAAGTAGATGGAGATGGAGGGAGAAAGCAATTCGGCCAAGGGGCTTTGATGTGTATGAAAGGTGTGAGTATGAAAGGTTAGAGTGAGGGGTATTTATAGGAGTGGGCTAAGGTTGAGTTCGGTTATGGGTGGGGTGAATGGGAGGGAATTTAATTTTGAAGTGGGTGGGGGTTGGTGGGAGTTATGATGGTTTTGGGAAAGTGATATGGATGTGATTGGACAAGGATTTATAGGGAAGAGTGTATGGAAAAGTGTGAAAAAGAAGTGGGATAGGTAAAGATGCTGTGGGACCCACTGGTCCTGAGAGGCTAGGGAATTCAGATTTCCTGCCCTCTGCATGGGCGTTGAACGCCTGACGTTGGGATTTTTGCCAGTAAAGAGTTTCATAAAAACAGTTGCGTTGTAGATATAGTCTCTAAACCAACAAAAATCCCTTCGTACAAACGTTTTGGTTGTCACAAGTAACAAATCCCTTAAAAATTGTTAACCG
The DNA here is from genome assembly GCF_003086295.3 of Arachis hypogaea. Taxonomy (NCBI): domain Eukaryota; kingdom Viridiplantae; phylum Streptophyta; class Magnoliopsida; order Fabales; family Fabaceae; genus Arachis; species Arachis hypogaea. Next base: position 117,090,303 of record NC_092050.1, on the reverse strand, counting down.
AGTATTCAAACCTCGGGTCGTCTTCTCAAGGAACTGCAAGGAAGTATGTTCTTATTATTGGCTATAAAGGTCGTAATCGGGGTTTAGAAGGTGAGAAGCAAGTGAATTGAATGACAAGTAAAGTAAATGGCAATTAAAATAAATAAATACTGTAAAGCAAACTTTTGGCAAGGTAAGAGAAATTGGAAGTCCAACTTAGTTATCTCTCTCAACAATGATGAAAGTTGAATCTAGATTCCACTTAGTTGACCTTTACTAAAGCAAAGGAAAGTCAAGGGACTAATTAGTTTGGCCTTCGAATCCTATTTATTTCCTAAGAAAAAGTTGGGATTATTGAAGTTCAGTTCAATTAGCAAGATAACGATTATCAATTATGCTGTGTTGGTAACTGTTGAGTTACTGATTTCTTAACCAAGTCCAAAAGGGAAAAAAGTAAATTGCTGGAATAAAATATCTTCAGATCGGAAACAATGATAACATAAATTAAAAAGAGCAATCATAAACTGAAAATACCTCAAATATCATTAATTCAAATAATAATCTGTAACATGGAATAATTCATAAATTCAATTATAAAAGTAAATAATCAACTCAAGTGCTGGAATAAATAAAAGTGAAAGGGAAGCTAAAACAAAGAAACGTAAAACCTGGATCGAGAGTCACTCTTACAAACTAAGAGAAGTCCTAAATCCTAAGAGAGAGAGGAGAGAACCTCTCTCAAGTCTAAATCTAAATCATGGGAAGTAAAAATTGGCGAGCTTCCCTTTTGAATGGATGCATTCCCCCACTTTATAGCCTCTAGTCTGTGTGTTCTGTACCTGGATCTGGGCCAAAAGGGCTTCAGAAATCGCTGGGGGCGTATTCTATAAATTCTTATACGTGGCTTCTGTCACGCGTCCGCGTGGGTCACGTGGTCGCGTCATCTGGAGTTTTCCTTGTGGCGCGGTCGCATCAGTCACGCGTCCGCATCGAATGCGCTATGCTCAAGTCGCGCGGCCGCGTCATTCATGCGGCCGCGTCGCTGCTTTTTCGCTCCTGACACACGATCGCGTCGTCCATGCGATCGCATGGATGCCAGTTTCTTCAAAACTTCGTTTCGCACTTTCCTTCCATTTTTGTACGTTTTCTTTTCCATCCTTTAAGTCATTCTGTCTTAGAAAATCTGAAACTACTCAACACACTAATCATGGCATCGAATGGAAATAAAGGTAATTAAAATAATTAATTTTAAAGCTTAGGAAACATATTTTTCACGTACATCACCTAATAAGGAAGGGAAAGTAAAACCATGCAATTAATATGAATAAGTGGGTGAAGGATTGAATAAATCACTCAAACTAAGCACAAAATAACTCATGAAATATGGGTTTATCAACCTCCCCACACTTAAACAATAGCATGTCCTCATGCTAAATCCAAGGTAAAGAATAAGGTAAGGTTAAAGTGGTGGAATGTTATGCAATGCAACCTATTCTAAATGCATCTACCTAAATGAGTCATGCAATTCCAATTTATCCACTCATATATAAAGCTTACACATAGTCAAATTAATTCACATTCTCAAGGAGTCATATATATATATATATATATATATATATATATATATATATATATATAGCCAACCCTTAAATAATAAAGCACTTCTGCAAATGAGATGGGAAAGAAAAATATTGTACAAACTTGCAAAACAATTAGTAATTTAAGCACAGATATATGTTGATGAGCTATTGAACCCTCACTGGAATTTGTGTTTACCATCTAGTCACTCAGTGTTTATTGGGTTTATTCACTCTACTTTTCTTTTTATTCTTACTTTCTATAACTTTGTTCTTCATCTAACCAATCAACAATTATAGAGTACAGTCATACCAAAAGTCATGAGGTCTTTAATTAAGGTTGTAATGGGGCCAAGGTAAAGGTAAGGATATATGTATAAGGTTAAGTGAGCTAATAAGTGAATCCTTAATTAGACTAAGATCTCACCTAACATACATATTTAGTAGAACAAAACTTCTTTACCAATTTTCCCATATTATCCCACTTGTTGTTACATGCTCATGTTTCAATTTTATTTTTTATCCCATGTGCATTGCTTTTATTTTGCATTGAGGAATTCTTTTGTATATTGTATCCCCTTTTATTAAATGTTGAAAAATAACCCTTTTTTTAATGCACATGGTAATTGAATCACTTTGATTTCTCATGAGCATGCTTCCCAAATTTTCTGAGTTATTTTATTTCTTTCAACTTTTCTACCTTTCGTTTCTATCATCCATGTTCCCAATAGGTTTTCCACATTTTAATCTATTCATAATTTTCTATCTTAAGCTAACCAAGGATTCAACTTGAAATTTTATTTTGTTTTTCTGCTTAAGGCTAGTAGTGTGGCTAAATAGAATAAAAGGGATTTTAAAGGCTCAAGGGGGGTAACAAGGGTGATGTGAAAGGTAGGTTATTTTGGGGTAAGTGAGCTAAAATCCAATGATGGCCTCAATCATTTTTTTGGTATGTATCTATATTCTATATTCTATAATTGGACATATATATTAAAGCAAAGTAAAGAACATCAGAATAAAAAAAAGCGAAACACACAGGAATAAAATTATGGTTTGAATGCAACCATACAATTAAGCTCAAGACTCACAGGCTGTGTGTTCTCTAACTCAAGCATCATATATCATTCATATATGTTATGCAGGTTTAGTTAAAAATTCCCATTATTCTCATAAAAAATTTATTTAGGGTAGCCTTTAAAGTTTTAATGTTCCTCCTTGATGAAATGTTGTCAACTTAACTATATGATGTAATGCTATATATACAAAGTTTATGGATTTAAATCTATTATGTTCAATTTCCTAGCTTTCTTCCTTTTTTATATTTTTCAATTTAAAATATGCTATCTTATGCTAAAAAGGGTAAACTATACTAATTAATCCACTAATAAGTTAGAATTGCAAACTAAACTAAATAACTAAAAATATGAACTAAAAATGCAAAATACGGAAATAGAGTAAAAATACATAAAAGTAGCAATGTATAAGTACTCAGAAAATAACAGTAAAAAGAAAAATACAGAAAAATATCCAAAATAAAAGAAAAAAGAGATGTAGTGGTTCACCAAAATAAAACACCAGAGATGGCGACTTCCCCACACTTAAAATGAAGCATCGTTCCTGATGCTCAGTCAAGCCGGGTGTGAAGGGGTGTCATCACTGGTAGGGATGGTAGCTGGAAGCTTTGTGGTGGTGGTGGGCTGAGCGTCTAGCTGCTGTAGAGGCGGTGCTGACTGGATCGGGATCTCCGGATCTGCAGCCTCGATCTGATGCGTAACCTCCTGATGTGGTGCAGCCTGCTCTGTGCCTACCTGCGGATGGGTCTCCTCTTGGGGCTCATCCTCCTCCTCCTCTGATGGCTCTGATGGTGTGTCGGGCTCGGAGGGGATGTCACCACCTTGTCAGATCATCAGCTTCAGATGCGAATAGCGTCGCTGGCTGTGACCCTCCAATCTCTCATACCGGCGCCGGTTACAGCGCTCCATCTGATCAAGCTGTCGGAATAGGCGGTGCACGAGGCGGTATACGGGCTCAGAGGCAGGTGGAGGTGCAGTGGTGGCAGCAGGGGCAGCAGGGGCAGCCGTGGATGAAGAGGGTCCAGCAGACGGTGGGGCTGTCTCATCAGTAGCAGTGAAGGGTGGTGGTCTGTAGCCCAAAGCTAGGAAGTTCCTGCTGTGAGGAATGATCTTCCTGCAGTCCGCCGCTGGTGGTCTCTCATCGGCATCCTCCCATGGCACGTCAGCTCGACGGCCTAGCTGTGTAACCAGATACGGAAAAGGGAGGGTGCCTCGGACGTGGACCCTGGCCATATAATGCCAGATAAAGCATGGCAGATAAAGGTCTTTACCCTCCATCACACACCATAGGAGGGTGATCATAGCAGCTGGGATCTCCGTCTCATGAGTACTCGGCATCACATAGTTGCTCAAGATCTAGTGCCATAGCCGAGCCTCATCATTTAAGTACGCCCTCTTGATCCCTCTAGGCATGGTGGTGTCCTGACCCATCTCCCAAGGAACCGTCGGGTCGAGAGCTATCCGTGCCTTCACAGCATCCCAATCAAACCGCATCAGGCGCATGTCCTCCTCAGCCTTTTTATAACCATCAGGCTGATCGGACTTAGCTGGGAGCCGGAGAATGTCTTCTATGGCCTCCTCAGTGACCAGAATCTGCTTTCTTCTCAGGTTCACTGCATCGAGGGTTGTGATGTAGTAGTTGCAGTAGAATTTCCTGACCCAAGATGCATTGACCTCTGTTAGTGCTCTCTCCAGAAAGAACCAGCCTCTTTGCTTGATTTGCTCAGTGGTGTACTGCTGGAGTGCTTCTGGAATCCTCAGAGTTCTCTCCAGGTATAGATTCCTGGAGTTTGTAAATGCCAGATACTTCAGCTCACAGTATCGGTTTCCAAATTTTATTGAATCATGTGCAGGGAGCAGCTGGTCAGCTTTTTCCTGCTGTGTAAAGTTCTTCTCCCGCCATGAGGAATCATGCATTAGGTCAATGATGGACTGGGATGAATCTCCTCTTTTGCGCTTGCCAATAGCTTTGCCCTTTCCTTTCCTCTGTGAGGCAGACATCCTGAAAAATGGAAAATCATGATATATAAAAATAGGAAAGCAAGTAGGCATATAGGCAAAGAAAACACAAAGTGGCATGGGAGAACTTGAATGAGGTAAATGAGTTATGTAAATGTGCATTAAGGATTGTATAGTAGTTTAAAAGTTCGAAAGAAAGAAGTTACAATCCAAAATGTATCAGAATTCAAGTTAAATAGAAAAATTGTCATTATGCCATGGTTAGAAAGTTAGAGGAAAGTGAAAAATCAGAAAAGATATTTTAAAAGGTTAGTATGGTAAGAATTTGAAAAAGAAGTCAGTAAATTAAAATTGGTGAGTCAGTAAAAAGTGGGTTAAGGTAAGTGGCATAAAGAAAATATTCCATGTAACAAGGATTCACAGGTAGGAACTATAGTGACTCATAACCAAACAAGAAAAACAAGTAGATGCTGATTCAAATAGATATAAAGAAAGCAAAAATTGGAATCAAAACATCACAAATGCATTTTATAAACTAGGAAATCAAAAAGGATAAGAAAGCATGCCCTGGCAATTATGAAATGGTTTGGTTAAAGCAGTGGAAAACAGGGTTCAAATTGCCAAACCGAGATATGAATGAAAACATTTTTATAGAAATTTGGGCAGCATTCCAGCTAAAATTGGATTATCCCGGAAAATAAACAGCAATCAAAGCAGTTCATATGAATTAAGAAGTCAAGCTGCAGGTACATATATATAATATAAACATGAAAATTCAATATAAAGAGCAGCAATATACAAGAAATACAGCATATGAACAAGATTACAACAACAGCAGATTTGCAAATATGATAAAACAGAAGCAAGAACAGTGAAAATAAACAGACCTAGAGCCACTAACCACAGCCTAGGCTACCTAACAACCTAAAATCCACTACAACATGCAAGACTATCTATCCTAATTATGAACAGAAACAGAAAAAAATAAGAACTACGAACGGATAAAAGGGATTGCGTGTTGCGGAACCTGGAAGACGGAATAAGGAGAGTAGACAGGAAGGTGGTTGGGTGGTGGTGATGGTGGCGTTTGGTGGTTGGCACGGTGGCTGGCAGTGGTGGGTACGATGGCGCAGCTGTTCGGTAGGGGGAAAGAGAGAGTGATGGGGGTAGGGAAAGGGAAGGGGAAAAGGGGTGGTGTTGCTGTTGAAGGGGGTTGTGGTTGGACGGTGGCGGCGGCGTGTGGTGGCGCGGAGGGGGGGCAGTGGCGGGGGAGGAGGGAGGAAGAACAAATAGGAAGAAAGAAGAGGGGGTTGGTTACGGCTGGGGGCGGACGGCGGCGGTGGGTGGTCGGCGGTCCCCGGCAACGGCGCCATTTTGACGTTGGGATTTTTGCCAGTAAAGAGTTTCATAAAAACAGTACGTTGTAGATATACTCTCTAAACCAACAAAAATCCCTTCGTACAAACGTTTTGGTTGTCACAAGTAACAAACCCCTTAAAAATTGTTAACCGAGTATTCAAACCTCGGGTCGTCTTCTCAAGGAACTGCAAGGAAGTATGTTCTTATTATTGGCTATAAAGGTCGTAATCGGGGTTTAGAAGGTGAGAAGCAAGTGAATTGAATGACAAGTAAAGTAAATGGCAATTAAAATAAATAAATACTGTAAAGCAAACTTTTGGCAAGGTAAGAGAAATTGGAAGTCCAACTTAGTTATCTCTCTCAACAATGATGAAAGTTGAATCTAGATTCCACTTAGTTGACTTTCACTAAAGCAAAGGAAAGTCAAGGGACTAATTAGTTTGGCCTTCGAATCCTATTTATTTCCTAAGAAAAAGTTGGGATTATTGAAGTTCAGTTCAATTAGCAAGATAACGATTATCAATTATGCTGAGTTGGTAACTGTTGAGTTACTGATTTCTTAACCAAGACCAAAAGGGGAAAAAGTAAACTGCTGGAATAAAATATCTTCAGATCGGAAACAATGATAACATAAATTAAAAAGAGCAATCATAAACTGAAAATACCTCAAATATCATTAATTCAAATAATAATCTATAACATGGAATAATTCATAAATTCAATTATAAAAGTAAATAATCAACTCAAGTGCTGGAATAAATAAAAGTGAAAGGGAAGCTAAAACAAAGAAACGTAAAACCTGGATCGAGAGTCACTCTTACAAACTAAGAGAAGTCCTAAATCCTAAGAGAGAGAGGAGAGAACCCCTCTCAAGTCTAAATCTAAATCATGGGAAGTAAAAATTGGCGAGCTCCCCTTTTGAATGGATGCATTCCCCCACTTTATAGCCTTTAGTCTGTGTGTTCTGTACCTGGATCTGGGCCAAAAGGGCTTCAGAAATCGCTGGGGGCGTATTCTGTAAATTCTTATACGTGGCCTCTGTCACGCGTCCGCGTGGGTCACGGTCGCGTCATCTGGAGTTTTCCTTGTGGCGCGGTCGCGTCGGTCACGCGTCCGCATCGAATGCGCTATGCTCAAGTCGCGCGGCCGCGTCAGTCATGCGGCCGCGTCACTGCTTCTTCGCTCCTGACACGCGATCGCGTCGTCCATGCGATCGCATGGATGCCAGTTTCTTCAAAACTCCGTTTCGCACTTTCCTTCCATTTTTGTACGTTTCCTTTTCCATCCTTTAAGTCATTCTGTCTTAGAAAATCTAAAACTACTCAACACACTAATCACGGCATCGAATGGAAATAAAGGTAATTAAAATAATTAATTTTAAAGCTTAGGAAACATATTTTTCACGTACATCACCTAATAAGGAAGGGAAAGTAAAACCATGCAATTAATATGAATAAGTGGGTGAAGGATTGAATAAATCACTCAAACTAAGCACAAAATCACTCAACGCCCAGGGCTATGCCTAATGCCAGCTTTGCTGCCATCTGGGGCATTGAACACCCAGCCAGTGCTTCCTGGCTGGCATTCAACACTAGCAATACTCCATCCAGAGTGTTCTGTTTTCACTGCTGCACATGATCATGAACCTAAAGAAATAACTTAAAGAAAAACAAAATTTAAAAGAAATGGAAATAATTAATTAGGGTTGGGTTGCCTCCCAACAAGCGCTCCTTTAACGTCACTAGCTTGACGGTTAGCTCCTTACGGAGAATGATATGGGCTCAAAATTTTATCCCTTATAGTGAACTTTCTTCCTGTCTTCTCATGAATGAGCTTCACATGCTCTAGAGACAGGATACGACTCACTGTATGTGGTATAACTGGTTTCTTAGTGAAGACAACTCTCATGCCAGGTGAGAGGCCTTCAGTGGGGACTTTCTTGTCCCTCCAGCCTTTAGGTACTTTCTTCTTTATACCTTTGTTCTCAGTGCTTGTTAATGGCTGCCTAACACCAAACTTAGAATTGATGTTTGGGGGCTTAGTAAAGCTTTGCACCGAAAGAGATGGTTAGAACACTAAGTGTTGCACAGTTATCTTTCTTTTTTCAGAGGGAGAGTAGGATTGGACATCTTGAACAAGATGTAGTCCTCTCCTAATTAGAAAATCATTTCTCCCTTTGCCACATTAATCATGGCATTTGCAGTAGCTAGGAAAGGTCTTCCGAGGATGATAGATTCATCCTCATCCCCTCCTATAGCCAAGACTATAAAGTTTGCAAGGATGTAGTGGTTTTCAACCTTCACTAAGACATCCTCTACTAAGCCATATGCTTTCTTCATTGACTTGTCTTCCATCTCTAGTGAGATGTTTGCAGCTTGTACCTCAAGGATGCCCAGCTTCTCCATTATAGAGAGTGGCATGAGGTTTATACTTGACCCTAGGTCACACAGAGCCTTCTCAAAGGTCATAGTTCCTATGGTGCAAGAAATTAGGAAGCGTCCAAGATCTAGAAGCTTCTGAGGTGTGGTACACGAAATTGTGATCATCAATGGCGCCAACATCATAGTACGCACAATTGTAATCTCAACTCTTTGTCACAACTCCACACAACTAACCAGTAAGTGCACTGGGTCGTCCAAGTAATAAACCTTACGTGAGTAAGGGTCGATCCCACAGAGATTGTCAGCTTGAAGCAAGCTATGGTCATCTTGTAAATCTCAGTCAGGTGGATTCAAATGGTTATGGAGAACTGATAATTAAAATATGAATAAAACATAAAATAAAGATAGAAATACTTATGCAATTCATTGGTAGGAATTTCATATAAGCGTATGGAGATGCTTTGTTCCTCTTGAACCTCTGCTTTCCTATTGCCTTCATCCAATCATTCATACTCCCTTCCATGGCAAGCTTTATGTTGGGCATCACCGTTGTCAATGGCTACTTCCCGTCCTCTCAGTGAAAATGTTTCAAATGTGCTATCACCGCACGGCTAATCATCTGTCGGTTCTCGATCATGTTGGAATAGGATCCATTGATCCTTTTGTGTCTGTCACACGCCCAACAATCGCGAGTTTGAAGCTCGTCACAGTCATCCCTTCCCAGATCCAACTCAGAATACCACAGACAAGGTTTAGACTTTCTGGATCTCAAGAATGACCGCCAATAATTCTAGCCTATACCACGAAGGTTCTAATCTTAAATTAGAAACCCAAGAGATACGCATTCAAGCCATTGCTAGTAGAACAGAGGTGGTTGTCAGGCACATGTTCATAGGTGAGAATGATGATGAGTGTCACGGATCATCACATTTATCAAGTTGAAGAACGAATGAATATCTTAGAGAAGAAGTAGGCATGAATTGAATAGAAGAACAATAGTAATTGTATTAATTCATGAAGGACAGCAGAGCTCCACACCTTAATATATGGTGTGTAGAAACTCCACAGTTGAAAATACATAAGAACAAAAGGGTCTAGGCATGGCCGTGAGGCCAGCCCCCAAAAATGAAAAGGTCTATCAAAGTATATCAAAAGTATGAAAATACAATAGCAAAAGGTCCTATTTATAGAAAACTAGTAGCCTAGGGTTACAGAAATAGGTAATTAATGCAGAAATCTTCTTCCGGGCCCACTTGGTGTGTGCTTGGACTGAGCATTGAAGCTTTCACATGTAGAGACTTTTCTTGGAGTTAAACGCTAGCTTTTGTGCCAGTTTCGGCGTTTAACTCCAGCTTTTATGCCAGTTCTGGCGTTTTGACGCCAGAATTTCTATGCTGAATTGGAATGCCAGTTTGGGCCATCAAATCTCGAGCAAAGTATAAACTATTATATATTTCTGGAAAGCCCAGGATGTCTACTTTCCAACGCAATTGAGAGCGCGCCAATTGGGCTTCTGTAGCTCCAGAAAATCCACTTCGAGTGCAAGGAGGTCAGAATCCAACAGCATCTGCAGTCCTTTTTCAGCCTCTGAATCAGATTTTTGCTCAAGTCCCTAAATTTCAGCCAGAAAATACCTGAAATCACAGAAAAACACACAAACTCATAGTAAAGTCTAGAAATGTGATTTTTATTTAAAAACTAATAAAATCATAATAAAAACTAACTAAAATATACTAAAAACATACTAAAAATAATGCCAAAAAGTGTATAAATTATCCGCTCATCACAACACCAAACTTAAATTGTTGCTTATCCCCAAGCAACTAAAAATCAACTAGGATAAAAAGAATAGAATGTACAATGAATTCCAAAAACATCTATGAAGATCAGTATTAATTAGATGAGCGGGGCTTTTAGCTTTTTGCTTCTGAACAGTTTTGGCATCTCACTTTATCCCTTGAAGTTCAGAATGATTGGCATCTATAGGAACTCAGAATTCAGATAGTGTTATTGATTCTCCTAGTTAAGTATGTTGATTCTTGAACACAGCTACTTTATGAGTCTTGGCCGTGACCCAAAGCATTTTATTTTTCAGTATTACCACCGGATACATAAATGCCACAGACACATAACTGGGTGAACCTTTTCAGATTGTGACTCAGCTTTGCTAGAGTCCCCACTTAGAGGTGTCCAGAGCTCTTAAGCACACTCTTTTTGCTTTTGGACCACGACTTTAACCGCTCAGTCTCAAGTTTTCACTTGACACCTTCACGCTACAAGCACATGGTTAGGGACAGCTTGGTTTAGCCGCTTAGGCCAAGATTTTATTCCTGTTGGCCCTCCTATCCATTGATGCTCAAAGCCTTGGATCCCCTTTTTTTTATTTTACCCTTGCCTTTTGGTTTAAAGGTCTATTGGCTTTTTCTGCTTGCTTTTTCTTTTTCTTTCTCTTTTTTTTCGCATATACTCTTTTTTTTCTGCAAGCTTTTCACTGCTTTTTCTTGCTTCAAGAATCAATTTTATGATTTTTCAGATTATCAAATAACATTTCTCCTTTTCCATCATTCTTTCAAGAGACAACAATTTTAACATTCATGAATCAACAATATCAAAAATATGCACTGTTCAAGCATTCATTCAGAAAGACAAAAGTATTGCCACCACATCAGAATAATTAAACTGTTTTAAAATTTGAAATTCATGCACTTCTTTTCTTTTTCAATTAAAACACTCTTTATTTAAGAAAGGTGATGGATTCATTTTCATAGCTATAAGGCATAGACACTTAGACACTAGTGATCATGTAATAAAGACACAAACATAAATAGACATAAGGCATAATTTTCGAAAAAATAGAAAATAAAGAACAAGGAAATTAAAGAACAGGTCTACCTTAGTGATGGCGGCTTGTTCTTCCTCTTGAAGATCTTATGGAGTGCTTGAGCTCCTCAATGTCTCTTCCTTGCCTTTGTTGCTCCTCTCTCATGGTTCTTTGGTCTTCTCTAATTTCATGGAGGAGGATGGAATGCTCTTGGTGCTCCACCCTTAGTTGTCCCATATTGGAACTTAATTCTCCTAGGGAGGTGTTGATTTGCTCCCAATAGTTTTGTGGAGGAAAATGCATCCCTTGAGGTATCTCAGGGATTTCATGATGAGGAGTTTCCTCATGCTTTTGTCCATGAGTAGGATCTCTTGTTTGCTCCATCCTTTTCTTAGTGATGGACTTGTCTTCATCAATGAGAATGTCTCCCTCTATGTCAATTCCAACTGAATTACAGAGGTGACAAATGAGGTGAGAGAAGGCTAACCTTGCCAAAGTAGAAGACTTATCCGCCACCTTGTAGAGTTCTTGGGATATAACCTCATGAACTTCTACTTCCTCTCCAATCATGATGCTATGGATCATGATGACTCGGTCTATAGTAACTTCAGACCGGTTGCTAGTGGGAATGATTGAGCGTTAGATGAACTCCAACCATCCCCTAGCCACGGGCTTGAGGTCATGCCTTCTTAGTTGAACCGGCTTCCCTCTTGCATCTCTCTTCCATTGGGCGCCCTCTTCACAGATGTCCATGAGGACTTGGTCTAACCTTTGATCAAAGTTGACCCTTCTAGTGTTTGGGTGTGCATCTCCTTATATCATGGGCAAGTTGAATGCCAACCTTACCTTTTTTGGACTAAAATCTAAGTATTTTCCCCGAACCATAGTAAGCCAATTCTTAGGGTCCGGGTTGACACTTTGATCATGGTTCTTGGTGATCCATGCATTGGCATAGAACTCTTGAACCATTAAGATCCCGACTTGTTGAATGGGGTTGGTGAGAATTTCCCAACCTCTTCTTCGGATCTCATGTCAGATCTCCGGATACTCATTCTTTTTGAGCTTAAAAGGGACCTCGGGGATCACCTTCTTCTTGGCCACAACTTCATAGAAGTGGTCTTGATGCACCCTTGAGAGGAATCTCTCCATCTCCCATGACTCGGAGGTGGAAGCTTTTGCCTTCCCTTTCCTCTTTCTAGAGGTTTCTCCGGCTTTGGTGCCATTAATGGTTATGGAAAAACAAAAAGCTTTAGCTTTTACCACACCAAACTTAGAAGGTTTGCTCGTCCTCAAGTAAAAGAAGAAAGAAGAGAGTAGAAAAAGAAGAAATAGAGGAGATGGAGGGGGCTTATTGTTCCGACTAAGGGGGAGAAGTAGTGTGTATGTTGAGTGAAAATAAAGGAGTGAAGATGGGTTTATATAGGAGTGGAGAGGGGGGTATAGTTCGGCCATTATGGGTGGGTTTGGGAGGGAAAGTTGTTTGAATTTGAATGGTGAGGTATGTGGGATTTTATGAAGGATGGAGGTGGGTGGGGAAGAGAATGGTGGGATTTGATAGGTGAGGGGTTTTTGGGGAAGAGGTATTGAGGTGATTGGTGAATGGGTGAAGAAGAGAGAGAGAGGTGGGGTAGGTGGGGATCCTATGGGGTCCACAGATCCTGAGGTGTCAAGGATTTGTCATCCCTGCACCAAGTGGCGTGCAAAACGCCCTTTTCTGCCAATCCTGGCGTTAAACGCCAGGCTGCTGCCCATTTCTGGCATTAGACGCCCAGAATGGTGCCAGACTGGGCGTTTAACGCCCATTCTGCTACCCTTACTGGCGTTTAAACGCCAGTAAGTTTCTCCTCCAAGGTGTTCTGCTTTTAATTTTGTTTTTTCTTTTTCAATTGTTTTTGTGATTTCACATTATCATCAACCTACAGAAAACATAAAATAACAAAAAAAAAGAGAAATTTAACATAGATAATTAAAGATTGGGTTGCCTCCCAACAAGCGCTTCTTTAATGTCAATAGCTTGACAGTGGGCTCTCATGGAGCCTCACAGATGTTCAGAGCATGATGATGGCCTCCCAACACCAAACTTAGAGGTTGGTTGTGGCCTCTCAACACCAAACTTAGAGTTTGAATGTGGTAATTTTGTTTGACTCTGCATTGAGAGAAGCTTTTCATGCTTCTTCTCTATGATTACAGAGGGAGATCCTTGAGCTTTAAACACAAGGGAGTCCTCATTCACTTGAAGGACCAATTCTCCTCTGTCAACATTAATCACAGCTTTTGTTGTGGCTAGGAAGGGTCTGCCAAGGATGATAGATTCATCTATACACTTCCCAGACTCTAAGATTATGAAATCAGCAGGGATGTAATGGTCTTCAACCTTTACCAAGATATCCTCTACAAGTCCATAAGCTTGTTTCCTTGAATTGTCTGTCATCTCTAATGAGATTCTTACAGCTTGCACCTCAAAAATTCCTAGTTTCTCCATTACAGAGAGAGGCATGAGGTTTATGCTTGACCCTAGGTCACACAGAGCCTTTTCAAAGGTCATGGTGTCTATGGTGCAAGATATTGAGAACTTTCCAAGATCTTATCTCTTTTGAGGTAATCTCTGCTAGTCAAGTCATCCAGTTCTTTGGTGAGCAAGGGGGTTCATCCTCCCAAGTCTCATTACCAAATAACTTGGCATTTAGTTTCATAATTGCTCCAAGGTACTTAGCAACTTGCTCTTCAGTAACATCTTCATCCTCTTCAGAGGAAGAATACTCATCAGAGCTCATGAATGGCAGAAGTAAATTCAATGGAATCTCTATGGTCTCAGTGTGAGCCTCAGATTCCCATGGTTTCTCATGAGGGAACTCCTTGGAGGCCAGTGAACGTCCATTGAGGTCTTCCACAGTGGAAATCACTACCTCTTCCTCCTCTCCAAGTTCGGCCATGTGAGATGCGGTTATGGCCTTGCACTCTCTTTTTGGATTCTCTTCTGTATTGCTTGGGAGAGTACTAAGAGGGAGTTCAGTAATTTTCTTACTCAACTGACCCACTTGTGCCTCCAAAGTTCTAATGGAGGACCTTGTTTTAGTCATGAAACTTTGAGTGGTTTTAATTAGATCAGAGACTATAGTTGCTAAGTCAGAGTGGCTCTGCTTAGAATTCTCTGTCTGTTGCTGAGAAGATGATGGAAAAGGCTTGCTATTGCTAAACCTGTTTCTTCTACCACCATTGTTGTTGAAACCTTGTTGAGGTCTCTGTTGATCCTTCCATGAGAGATTTGGATGATTTCTCTATGAAGGATTATAGGTGTTTCCATAGGATTCTCCTATGTAATTCACCTCTTCCATTGCAGGGTTCTCAGGGTCATAAGCTTCTTCTTCAGAGGAAGCTTCTTTAGTACTGCCTGTTGCTGCTTGTATTCCAGACAGACTCTGAGAGATCATATTAACTTGTTGAGTTAATATCTTGTTCTGAGCCAATATGGCATTCAGAGTATCAATCTCAAGAACTCCTTTCTTCTGATTTGTCCCATTATTCACAAGATTCCTTTCAGAAGTGTACATGAATTGGTTATTTGCAACCATTTCAATGAGTTCCTGAGCTTCTGCAGGCGTCTTCTTTAGATGAAGAGATCCTCCAGCAGAGCTGTCCAATGACATCTTGGACAGTTCAGACAAACCATCATAGAAAATACCTATGATGCTCCATTCTGAAAGCATGTCAGAAGGGCACCTTCTGATTAACTGCTTGTATCTTTCCCAAGCTTCATAGAGGGATTCACCTTCCTTCTGTCTGAAGGTTTAGACTTCCACTCTAAGCTTACTCAATTTTTGAGGTGGAAAGAACTTTGCCAAGAAGGCATTGACTAGCTTTTCCCAAGAGTTCAGGCTTTCTTTAGGTTGTGAGTCCAACCATGTCCTAGCTCTGTCTCTTACAGCAAAAGGGAATAGCATAAGTCTGTAGACCTCAGGGTCAACCCCGTTGGTCTTGACAGTGTCATAGATTTGCAAGAATTCAGCTAAGAACTGATGAGGATCCTCCAATGGAAGTCCATAAAACTTGCAATTCTGTTGCATTAGAGAAACTAATTGAGGCTTAAGCTCAAAGTTGTTTGCTCCAATGGCAGGGATTGAGATGCTTCTCCCATAGAAGTCAGGAGTAGGTGCAGTAAAGTCACCAAGCACCTTCCTTACATTGTTGACATTGTTGTTGTTTTCGGCTGCCATGTCTTTTTCTTCTTTGAAAAGCTCTGTTAGGCCCTCTACAGAGATTTGTACTTTAGCTTCTCTTAGCTTTCTCTTCAAGCTCCTTTCAGGTTCAGGATCAGCTTCAACAAGAATGCCTTTGTCTTTGCTCCTGCTCATATGAAAGAGAAGAGAACAAGAAAGTATGGAATCCTCTATGTCACAGTATAGAGATTCCTTGAAGTGTCAGAGGAAAAGAAGAATAGAAGGAGAAGGTAGAAAGAGAAGAATTCGAACTTATCAAGAGGAATAGAGTTTGAATTGTTGATAGTGGAGGAGTGTTAGTCCTTTAAATAGAAGGATGTGAGAAGAAGGGAAGAATTTTTGAAATTAAAGTAAAAGATTTTGAAATAATTAAAAGAAATTTTAAAATTTTGATTGATGATTTTCGAGAATTAAAGTTGGGAAAGAAATTAAGTGATTTTTGAAAAAGATTTTTGAAATTAGAAATCAAAAAGATATGATTGAAAATTATTTTGAAAAAGATGTGATTAAGAAGATATGATTGAAAAGATATGGTTTTAAAAAGATATGATTGAAAGGATATAATTGAAAAACAATTTAAAAAGATTTGATTTTAAAATTAATGACTTGGCTAACAAGAAATTTAAAAGATATGATTCAGATATTAAACCTTTCTTAACAAGAAAGCAACATACTTGAAATTTTTGAATCAAATCATTAATTGTTAGCAAGTATTTTCGAAAATAGTAAAAAAATGGAAAGAAATTTTATTTTGAAAAGATATGATTGAAAAGATATGATTTGAAAAAGATTTGATTTTGAAAACTTATGAAAACTTGAAAAAAATTTGAAAAAGATTTGATTTTGAAAACTTATGAAAACTTATGTCATCCTGGCGTTAAACGCCCAGAATGGTATCCATTCTGGCGTTTAACGCCCAAAATGCTACCCTTTTGGGCGTTTAACGCCCAGCCAGTTTTCCTTCTTCACTGGGCGTTTTGAACGCCCAGTTTTTTCTGTGTAATTCCTCTGTGGCATGTTCTGAATCTTCGATTCTCTGTATTATTGACTTGAAAAGACATAATTTTGAAAAAAATTTTGGATTTTTAATGATGAGGAAGAATCAAAATGCAATTAAACATGGAAAACTAAGATCAAATACATAATGCATGCAAGGCACCAAACTTAAAAGTTTGTATACTAAGGACTATAACAATTTGAAAAATGCATGTGAGAAACAACTAAACACACAAAACAAGAGAATTTAAAGATCAGAGCAAGGAAATCATCAAGAACGTCTTGAAGATCAATGACGAACATAATGCATGTAATTTTCGAAAATTAGAAGAATAAAGACATGCAATTGACACCAAACTTAAAATTAGACACTAGACTCAAACAAGAAACATAGAATATTTTTTATTTTTATGGTTTTATAAAATTTTTTTTTGGGATTTTTCGAAAATTGAGTGGAAAAGAAAATAAAGGGATTCAAAATTGTTAATAAGAATTCCAGGAATCATTGCAATGCTAGTCTAAGACTCCGGTCCAGGAATTAGACATGGCTTACTAGCCAGCCAAGCTTTCAAAGATAGCTCCGGTCTAAAACACTAGACATGGCCAATGGCCAGCCAAGCTTTAGCAGATCATTGCTCACAACAGCAAAATTGATAGAAATCAACAAGCTCTTGTGACGATAAGTTAAAACCTCGGTCCAAAAGATTAGACATGGCTTCACAGCCAGCTAGACTTCAACAAATCATCATGAAACTCTAGAATTCATTCTTAAAAATTCTGAAGAACAAAATAGAAAATTTTTTTGTATTTTTGAAAAATATTTTTTGAAAATAAAAAGTAAAAAGCTTAAACATAAAATAAAATTACCTAATCTAAGCAACAAGATGAACCGTCAGTTGTCCAAACTCGAACAATCCCCGGCAACGGCGCCAAAAACTTGGTGCACGAAATTGTGATCATCAATGGCGCCAACATCATAGTACGCACAATTGTAATCTCAACTCTTTCTCACAACTCCACACAACTAACCAGCAAGTGCACTGGATCGTCCAAGTAATAAACCTTACGTGAGTAAGGGTCGATCCCACGGAGATTGTCGGCTTGAAGCAAGCTATGGTCATCTTGTAAATCTCAGTAAGGTGGATTCAAATGGTTATGGAGAATTGATAATTAAAATATGAATAAAACATAAAATAAAGATAGAGATACTTATGCAATTCATTGGTAGAAATTTCAGATAAGCATATGGAGATGCTTTGTTCCTCTTGAACCTCTGCTTTCCTATTGCCTTCATCCAATCATTCATACTCCCTTCCATGGCAAGCTTTATGTTGGGCATCACCATTGTCAATGGCTACTTCCCGTCCTCTCAATGAAAATGTTCCAAATGCGCTGTCACCGCACGGCTAATCATCTGTCGGTTCTCGATCATGTTGGAATAGGATCCATTAATCCTTTTGCGTCTGTCACACACCCAACAATCGCGAGTTTGAAGCTCGTCACAGTCATCCCTTCCCAGATCCTACTTGAAATACCACAGACAAGGTTTAGACTTTCTGGATCTCAAGAATGACCGCCAATAATTCTAGCCTATACCACGAAGGTTCTAATCTTAAATTAGAAACCCAAGAGATACGCATTCAAGCCATTGCTAGTAGAACAGAGGTGGTTGTCAGGCACATGTTCATAGGTGAGAATGATGATGAGTGTCACGGATCATCACATTTATCAAGTTGAAGAACGAATGAATATCTTAGAGAAGAAGTAGGCATGAATTGAATAGAAGAACAATAGTAATTGTATTAATTCATGAAGGACAGCAGAGCTCCACACCTTAATCTATGGTGTGTAGAAACTCTACAGTTGAAAATACATAAGAACGAAAGGGTCTAGGCATGGACGTGAGGCCAGCCCCCAAACGTGAAAAGGTCTATCAAAGTATATCAAAAGTGTGAAAATACAATAGCAAAAGGTCCTATTTATAGAAAACTAGTAGCCTAGGGTTACAGAAATAGGTAATTAATGCAGAAATCTTCTTCCTGGCCCACTTGATGTGTGCTTGGGCTGAGCATTGAAGCTTTCACATGTAGAGACTTTTCTTGGAGTTAAACGCCAGCTTTTGTGCCAGTTTGGGCGTTTAACTCCAACTTTTATGCCAGTTCTGGCGTTTTGACGCCAGAATTTCTATACTAAATTGGAACGCCGGTTTGGGCCATCAAATCTCGAGCAAAGTATGGACTATTATATATTTCTGGAAAGCCCAGGATGTCTACTTTCCAACGCAATTGAGAGTGTGCAAATTAGGCTTCTGTAGCTCCAGA
Source organism: Arachis hypogaea (assembly GCF_003086295.3). Taxonomy (NCBI): domain Eukaryota; kingdom Viridiplantae; phylum Streptophyta; class Magnoliopsida; order Fabales; family Fabaceae; genus Arachis; species Arachis hypogaea. The sequence goes on along the minus strand of NC_092050.1, from coordinate 117,071,620 downwards.
AAATTCACTTCGAGTGCAAGAAGGTCAGAATCCAACAGCATCTGCAGTCCTTTTTCAGCCTCTGAATCAGATTTTTGCTCAAGTCCCTCAATTTCAGCCAGAAAATACCTGAAATCACAAAAAAATACACAAACTCATAGTAAAGTCCAGAAATGTGATTTTTATTTAAAAACTAATAAAATCATAATAAAAACTAACTAAAAACATACTAAAAACAATGCCAAAAAGCGTATAAATTATCCGCTCATCAGGTAGCTTCTGCTGAACCAAAGCATTGAGTTCTTTGGAAAGCACTGGAGGTTCTTCCTCCAAAGGCTTTGTACCAAATAACCTGGCATTCAGCTTCATGAGAGCTCCTAGGTACCGACCAACTTGCTCTTCCCTAGTGTCCTCATCGTCATCATAGGATGAGTATTCACTATAACTTATGCACTGCAAGAGTGCATGCAAGGGAACCTCTATGGTCTCTATATGAGCCTTGGCTTCCTTTAGTTCTTGGATAGGGATTTCTTGAGTGGGTATTAAGCACTCAGAGGATGTGCCATTACTGGCGTTTAACACTAGCTCTTGTGGCTTTTTGGGCGTTGAACGCCCATCATGCACCCCTACGCTGGCATTAAATGCCAGGTTCCTTACTATGTTGGGCGTTGACCGCCCAGGAGGGACCTCCTTCCTGGAATTCAACGCCAGGTTCTCTACCATTGTGGGCATTGAACGCCCAGTGAGGACTTCCACACTGGCGTTCAGCATCAGGCTCTTGGCCAATTTGGGCGTTGAACACCCAGTGAGGTCTTCCTCACTGGCATTCAATGCCAACCCATTCTCTCCAGATTCGGCCTCATCTTCTTTGGTGATGGCCTTGCACTCTTCTCTTGGGTTTACTTCAGTGTTACTAGGAAGAGTGTCAGGAGGAGTCTCAGGGATTCTCTTGCTCAGTTGACCAACTTGTATCTCCAAATTTCTAATGGAAGATCTTGTCTCAGTTATGAAACTATGAGTGATCTTAGAGAGGCTGGAGACTAGAATGGCTAGGTCAGAAAGCCTCTTCTTAGGAGTCTCCATATTCCCTTAAGAAGATGGGAATGGTGGCCTGTTGTTGAACTTGTTCTGGGTTTGTCCACCTTGATTTTTATCGAAACCTCGCTAAGGCTTTTGTTGATCCTTCCATGAAAGGTTAGGATGATTCCTCCGTGAAGGGTTGTAGGTGTTTCCATAGGATTCTCCCATGTAATTCACCTCTTCTATGGTGGGTTGATCAGGATCATAAGCTTCTACTTCAGAAGAAGCTTCATGAGTGCTGCCAGCTGTAGCTTGTATTCCAGTCAAATGCTGAGAGATCATATTGGCCTGCTGTGTCAAGATCTTGTTCTGAGCCAAGATGGCATTCAGAGTGTAAACTTCAAGAACTCTTTTCTTCTGGGGGACCCATTGTTCACAGGATTTCTCTCAGGAGTGTACATGAATTGGTTTTTTTGCAACCATCTCAATGAGTTCTCTTACTTCTGCAGGCGTTTGTTTCAGGTAGAGTGATCCACCTGTAGAGCTATCCAATGATATTTTGGACATCTCAGACAGACCATCATAGAAAATTCCGAGGATAGACCAAAAACCTTTCTTGCCTCTCCTCCATGATTAGGCTTGGCTGCTATGTCTTCACCTTCCTGTTTGAAATTTTCTGAAAGGTTTCTTCTAGAGTGTTGTGCTTTAATTTGTTATAAGCTCCTCCTTAAAGTCCTCTCAGGTTTAGGATCAAGATTAAAGATAGGCTCTTTATCCCTGTTCCTGGTCATAAACAAGAAAACACAGATACAACAAGAAAGGAAGCTTTTATGCCAGAGGACAGAGAACTCCTAGTGAGATGTGAGGGATAAAAGATAGAAGAATGAAGATAGAAGAAGGAGAAGAAGAATTTGAATAATAAAAGTAGAAAGATAAACAAGAATTAAAATATTTTTGTTTTGTTTTATTTATTTATTTATTTCGAAAATAAAAGTTAATTAATTAAAAAAATTGAAAATTAATTAATGAATTTCGGAAAAGAAGAGAGAAAATTAGAGGAAAAATTTTCAAAAATTAGAAGAGAGAGGAATTAGTTAGGAAGTTTTGAAAAAGAAGAAAGAGAAAACAAGTAACTAATTAAGAAAAAATTTAAAAACAAGATAAGATAGAAGATTAGAAAAGATTTGATTTTAAAATTTGAAATTTGAATTTTAAATTTTGAATTTTTTTAATTTTGAATTTTGCATTTGAAACAAGATAAGATAAAGAATTGAAAAAGATTTGATTTTTGAAAAGGTTTGATTTTGAAATTTGAAATTTGAAATTTAAATTTTGAATTTTGAAATTAAATTTTAAAATTTGAATTTGAAATAAGATAAGATAAGATTTTTAAATTTAAAGAAAGATAAAAAGATAAGATAAGATTTTGAAAAAGATATGATTTTTGAAAAGATTTGAATTTTGAAATTTAAAACTAAGATAAGATAAGATAATAATTTGAAATTAAAATCTGAAATTTTATTTGAAATTTTCAAAAATTAATTAAAATAAAGATAGAAAATATATTTTTTATTTTGGAATTTAATGAAGAAAGAGGAAAACACACAAAAGACACCAAACTTAAAAGTTTTATATTTAAGAACGCCTAGTGTGCAAAAATTTTAAAGAAAAACACAAAGAGACACAAAACTTAAAAATTTTAAGATCAAAACAAGAAGAAAAACAAGAACACTTTGAAGATCAAGAAGAACACCAAAAACAAAACTCAGAATTCAAAGAAAACAAGAACATGCAAACGACACCAAACTTAAAAATTTTGAAAACCACAAACAAAAATTTTCGAAAATTATAAAGAAAAGACACAAGAAGACACCAAACTTAAAGATTGACACAAGAATCAAACAAAGAACACTACTTTTGAAAATTTTTAGAAAAAGACTCAAAGAAATTTGAACAAGAACAAGAACAAAAACAAAATACCCAAACAAAAAACAGAGATTAATAAAGAAAATAAAAGGTTTTTGAAAACAAAAATTTTTTTTTGAAATTTTTGAAAAAAAAGAAGAAGAAAATAAAAGACTCAAACAAAATTAAAAACAATACCTAATCTAAGTAACAAGATAATCCGTCAGTTGTCCAAACTCGAACAATCCCCGGTAACGGCGCCAAAAACTTAGTGCACACGAATTCCCACACAACTGAACCAGCAAGTGCACTGGGTCATCCAAGTAATACCTGAGCGAGTCAGGGTCGATTCCACGAGGATTGTAATTTGAAGCAAGCTATGGTTATCTTGTAGATCTTAGTCAGGCGGATAGAAGAAGTAGGTATGCTGTTTAAACGCATTAAGGAAATAAAGAGAACTTAACTAGGTTGATATGTTTGCAATGATAAGAAGATGGTTAAGGCTTGGAGATGCTTTGTTCTTCTAGATTAATTCTGGTCTTACTGTCTTCTTCAACTGTGAATGATTTCTTCTATGGCAGGTTGTATGTGATCAACGCCGATTTAGAGGTCGCCAATGCTCCTCCAGATCTGAAATCCAGGGTTAGTGTGGATCCATTTTAAATGAGGGTGAAGCTTCTGCAGTCCATTCTCCTTAATGATCCTACTCAAAATTCCACAGACAAGGTCGAATCTTCTGAATCAAAGAATTTTGTGCCTTTGGGTTCTAGCCTCTATGACAAAGACCCTAATCTCCCCATACCTCGGCTGAACTGATGTCTCGAGAAGTCCCCAACGAAGTCGTGGATTAGCCGTCTAAGAGATGTATAATCAAGCTGGTGGTTCATCATTGTCCGACGAAAGACTCACTCTGAACCCATGTAGAATGTGATAACCTTATGCTAGTTCAACACATTCATATTGATGAAGAACGAAGATACATCTTAGAATAGAGAATCAAACACGGATTAAAAGGAAACAGTAATACTTTTATTAATCCATAAAACTCAGTAGAGATCCTCCTCTCAACCTAAGAGGTTTAGAAACTCATACTGATAGAAAATACAATGTGAAAAATGAAATATGCTGGAAGAGCTCCTAAACAAGTGTGATCTTCTCCCTTTAATACTAAACTAATGACTAAGGATTACATAAAAAGGGTAAAACAGTCTTTTAGTGCTAAAATCCACTTCCAGGGCCCACTTTGTGAGTGTTTGGGCAGAGCTTTGATGAGATCCATGTGCTAGGAGACCTCTAGGGCATTGAACACTGGCTAGGGGTCCTTTATGGGTGTTGGACCCTGGTCTCTTCTCCTTTGGGCGCTGGATGCCAGAATAGGGCAGGAGGCTGGCATTGAACGCCAGTTTTGGGCCTTCAATTCTAAAGCAAAGTATGGACTATTATACATTGCTAGAAAGCTCAGGATGTTAGCTTTCCATAGCCATCAAGAATGCTCCATTTGGACTTCTGTATCTCTTTCGAATGCAAGGAGGTTAGATCCGGACAACATCTGCAGTGCTTTCTCTGTCTCTGAATGAAACTTTTACTCCAGCTCCTCAATTTCAGCCAGAAAATACCTGAAATTGCATAAAAACACACAAACTCAAAGTAGAATCCAAAAATGTGAATTTTGCACTAAAACCTATGAAAACTTAATAAAACTTAAACAAAACATACTAAAAATCGTATGAAAATAATGCCAAAAAGCGTATAAAATATCCGCTCATCAACACAACCAAGTGAGATTTGAGCTTTAATATGTGGTTGCATCATGTTAACCACTATTTTGTTCTTATGTTATTCTTTCTCTATGATTGCAATCTTTGACTTGTTTAATTCTTTATGTCCAATATTTGATGTATGAATACATTTACATAATTGAGGCCTCGATTTCAATTTAGCTCACTTACCCAAATGGCCTTACCCTTTTATCTTCCATTATTAGCCAATGTTTAGCCTATTTAACCCCTTTGCTCTTGCTTTTAGCACATCATTACTCTTAAGTAAAAATCAATAAATGTTCTTAATTTGGATTTTTGATTAGCTTAGGCTAGTGAGAGTATGCATCATCTAAGTGTGAAAAAATGGGATTTAGGAAATTGGTTGAGAGAAAGAAAAAATGGGTATTTTTCATTTTTATTAAAATTTTGGGAATTGGGTACTTTACTAAATCTTAATCAGAAACTAATCACGGCCTCCGGCCCATCACATAAACAACCAAAGCCTCCGGCCCAAGCAATTCAATCAAATCAACAATCAATATCACATTCAGAAACAACCCTCAGCTTCACCACCACCAGCATGAGGGATCTCTCAGTTGTTCAAACACATACAATGCAAACAAGGAAAACACAATTAAGAAGCAGATACAGCAAATAGCTCAGATAGCAATTAATAATAGATAAGTAATTAGGCAAACCAAAATAAATTCAAACTCAAACAAAACATGCAAATGCATATGATGCATGTCTGCTCTATGGCTAATGAGCTAATTTGTCTGTTATACAGCCAACCTGACATGTCCGGTAGCTAACCCGGGCATTGTCTCTCTGTTGTGCACAAATATCTCAGCACATCGGCTGACCATTAGAGGGAGAGTGCCCTGTCACCATTAGAGGGGTTACGTGTCCTGTCACCATTAGAGGGATTATGTGCCCTGTCACCATTAGAGGGAATAGGTGCCATGTCACCCTTACAACCGGAGAGAAAACACAGACATACTCATCATCAATCAACTACAATCACGCCTCGTTTATCATATTCATTCAATTTCATAATTCAAACTCAATTTTCAATATTCTTCTTCCTCATCCCTTTTCCTGAGCAAGTGGACAACACCACTGCCTCTTACCCGGGGTCACATATCTTATTCACTTACAAATCATCATTTCTGCACTTCCTTAACCACAATTCATTCTTTTTTAAATAAAGCAAACTCAAAACGTAATCCTTTTCTAAATAACTCAAAATCAAATTATAAAATCCTTAAAGAAATCCAAATCTTTCTAATAAGCACTTCAAACGAAATCTCCAATTTTATAAAAATTTGGACAGCATCTCCTCTAAAACTCGGATTCTGCCACCCTTTTTGGGTCCCATTGAAACATTCCTCAAATCCTTCTCAACTGTTTCCAAATATCAAATACTTTTCATTAATCAAACCATTTCCAAATATGAAATACTTTTCATTAATCAAACCAAATTCCAATATCAAACACAGTTCAAAATCAAACCAATTTTCAATATTAAATCTCTTCCAAACCAAACCAATTCTAGTTTTGGATCTTTTCTAAAATTGAACAATTTCCAAAATTAAACTAAATTCCAACATTAAATCTCTTCAAGTAATTCAAGAAAAATCAATTGAATAACATCAGCCAACTATTTTAGAACATTCAACTTTCTCAATCGATCAATCAATCAAACAATTTCATTCATCCAAAACAACTCAATTCAATCTATAAGACTTACAAAATCACAAAAATATACTTTTTGCATTAGTATCCACTTGTAACAACTCTTGAAAATAAAATAAGTTTAAGAAAAGTGTCCCTACCTCGATCGCGACTCAACTACGCGAGAAAACTCCATTTTCTCTCGGCCGCAACGGTAGTAGTCATAACCTCAGCTCCAAACCACTTTCGTAGCAACCACATCAACTCTAATCGCAACATATAATAACCGAAACTAAATCTCATAGCAATTAACACCGCAAAACTTATAAGATAACAAAACAGTGACTAAAGGGATTTTCGAAATGAAAACGATTACCGCAATTAAGAAGAACCAATTAAGCCAAGTAGCGGCAACCCCGGTGGTGGTTTCGGTGGCCATAGAACTCTGACAACGATGACAGAAGCTCCGGAGGTAACTGATACGTAAAAAAAATAAATATTTTCTTCACGTATTTACTACCGGCAAGTATACTGGGTCGTATCAAGTAATAAAACTCACTTAAGAGTGAGGTCGATCCCATGAGGATTAAAGGATTAAGCAATCAATAGTGAATTTGTTATTCCAGTTAGACGGTTCATATTGGAGTGATGAGCAACAAGAAATATAAATGACTAGAAATTTAAAATAAGCTATAACGTAAAGTGCAGAGAAAGTAAAGAACATAAAAGTAAATGACAGGAAATCTAAAGTGCTGGGAAGTAAAGAGCAAGAAAGTAAAGAACATAAAAGAGAGTGCTGGAAAATAAAATACTGGAAAATTAAAGAGCAAGAAAAGTAAAGTACGGGAAAGTAAAGTGCAAGAAATAAAAGTACAAGGAAATAAATTGCAAGAATGTAAAATGCTGGAAAGTAAATGACAGAAAATAACGATGGCAAACATATGGGATTGGAGATGTTGATTCCTCTTGAATCAACGGTCTCACTCCTTCTCAATCATGTAAGATAGATCCATGGCGGACTATGAGTAATTAAACCCCAATCTCTTGGTGATTTAATTTCTCTTCACGTAATCAATTGTCAATCTCTTGATCTAATTGCTCATGAGAAGAGGTGAAGTTAAATTTCTAATCCAAATGCCACACAACCCTCAAGACCTCAACTCAAAGAGGTTACATCTCACATACCAACTAAGAGTGTATTGATCAGGAGGATTATGAGACAAGAACCTCAAACTGAATTCCATGATCCCTCTCTCGAGGCTCACGTGAAATTCAAGTAGATTCAATCCCCCTCTCAGTAGTAATTGGATCTATGAAGCACAAAGACTCTTTCTTAGATAAACAAACATGATTTCTAATCTCATACTACATAATTCCAAATACCCCAATATTAGAGTGGTTATATGTCACGTACCAACTCTAAATCAAGAATCAACTTCATTACGCCAAGAGAGCTCAAACTGAAACCTATGATCCCTCCCTAGAGGCTCATAATAGGATTCTAATAGATCCAAGGATCTTTGAAGAACAAAACTCTCTTGCAAGGATTCTAATAGATATCCAAGTAAGAAGATAGAATGAAGAAGAGAAGAAGAGATAAATATCAATTCAATCAAAATTGAAATAGAGCTCCTTTCCCAAATGCAGAGGGATTTAAGTGGTCATTGCTCTCAAACAAAATTGCATGAAATTAAAGTGCATGAAAATAAAGAGTAAGAATTCAAACTGAAAATGAAAATTCAAGAATTCATAAATGAGAATTACAAACTAAAACTAAACTACTGCTACGAAAGAAAAGAAGAGAAAAGGAAGAAAAGTGTTTGAGGGGAGGGGTCTGAAAACCCACTCCCCTTGGAGTGTGCCAATTCACAGAATTTTAAATTGGTCTTCACTCTCTCCCCCTCTGTTTAGAATTCAGAATGCCTAATTCTATGAAACTAAGGCCTTTATATAGGCTTTCCTAAAATACAAACTAAAATGAAAAGCAAATTACAATTAATGAAAATTCCTATTCTAGATGCTTCTTGTGCCTTTGATTGAGTGATGTTAATGGGATCTGCTTGCTTGAAGTTTAGATGGACTTAGAGTGAAGTTAATTGAGCAAAAATAAGGCTTCCAGGCGAGCGTAGCATTTTTTAGGAGAGCGTAGCACTCTTGCACCCATGCGTGCGTGTCATTCAGCATTTTGGCACTTATGACGCGTACGCGTCATCCACGCGTATGCGTTGCCTTCAGCGCTCTTGAGAAGAGCGTAGCGCTCGCGCCAAGAGCGCTCTCCCATGCGTATGCGTCATCCACACGTACGCGTGGCCTTCCAAAAATACCACTTCCACACTGCCGCTTTATCCACACGTTCACGTCACCCTTCACAAATGGCACTTCCACGCGTACTCGTCACCCACGCGTACGTGTCGCTAGCCAAATTTTCAACCCCAACTTTGAAAACTATCGTAGGCGCTCTTGGGTGAATAACGTAGAGCTCTTGGGTGAAGAACGTAGTGCTCTTTGAAAGAGAGCGTAGCACCAAAGGCGCTCTTCTTTCTTTAATTAATGGGTCATGGGCCATGCTTTTAAAAGCGTGGCCTAAGATTCCAAAGCGTGCTCAAACTTCAAAGTGTGTCCAAAATTCTTCTTTTCTTCTTTTGAGTTTGTTTTGTGCTTTTTGCTTCTTTTTCTGCCATTTTCTACAAAATTCATCGAATCAAAAGATCAAAGCAATATACAACTTAAGCACACAAAATACTCAACAATTGGGCATTATAAACTAATTTTTTATATGAAAAAGCATAGAAAAATATAACATGATGCGCATTCATCAGTAACACAGCAGCAAACACAGCGGCGCAACAGTTCAGTCGTAACAGAGGCAGATGACCGTGACGGAACCAGCTCAGCCTCGGACCTCTCTCCCTCTTTTTTTGCGATGTATCTTCCATGTCGGCTCCTCTTCTTCGTTCTCCCTTTCCTCATATCGGCGTCGACGGCGGTGAAGGGAGCTTTGGCGGTATCGCATGTAACGACAGCAGTAGCGGCTTGAACAGCGACAGCAGCAAGCTCCACAAACAACGACGGTGCGCGAAGGTATCTCGTCAACTCGTGCTTCATTCTCACTCTGCCTCCCCCGTCGGTGACGACGACGGTGACTTGGCGGCAAGGTGGCGCGATGGCGACGCAACTCCTCCCTCTTCTCTTCTCCCTCACTCCCTCGGCACTCCCTCTCTTCTCTTTTTTTGATGTGTGTGTGCGTGTTTAGTGTGTATATGGGAAGGAGATGGTTGTGGATGAGTGGCGGTGAGGTGGTGGATAAGGTTAGGTTAGGGTGTGTGTGTGTTTAGTGTGTATATGGGAAGGGGATGGCGCTGGGTGAGTGGCGGTGAAGCGGTAGATAAGATTAGGTTAGGGTTAAGGTTTGTGGGTTTTAGTTTGGGAATTAGGGTTTGGTATTTTTAATAAAGATTAGGGAATAGAGTAGTTATTAAAAACAAAATTCTAACCCAATAAAATTACTTTAAGAATACCATTTTACGTTTTTTGGGGTGATTCCTATTCGACCGTTGCCTATTCTCAAAGGCTACGCTTTTCTACACCAAGGGCTACGCTTTTGGCGTTTGGGAATATGGTGCGCTTTTCAAGTGATGCTGTCCAGGACCAAAGGCTACGCTTTTTAGCTTCCATTTTTACCAGAATAGGCTACGCTTTTCAGCGCTACTGCATCACCTGTAAAGCGTAGCCACATTATATACTATGGCTACTGTTTATAAGTGTAGCCTTAGGTCCCACTTTTTTTTTGTATACTATAACTACTGTAATTATTTAATCAATTTGTCAATTGATTTTTCAAACAAGTATTCTAATTTAAAAGTAAAGGTAATCAAATAATTTTTCCTTTATTCATAAAATTAACCAAAACTTTTAATTATTTAATTTAAATTATATATAAAACTCTCTTTTATTTTCAATTACTAAAATTTTAAATTTTCATTAAGCAAAAATTCAAATCATTAATTTCAATTAAACAAAAATATCTAATTATAATTTAAAATTATATAAATCCAAATTAATTTAAAACTCAAAGTCTCATAACTTTGATTTATTTATTTTTCAATAAAAACAACTTTCTAAAAATTTGAGGTCTTACAAAACATATATGACACATTCAAATATTCTCAAACGGAATATATTTGGTGGTTGGCCAAAAATCAATTGTAAAGGAGAGAATTTGTGAAAATTTGTTAGCCTTAAACTAATAAGTGTTGCGGCATGTGAAAGAGCATGTCTCCAAACAGAAATTGAGAGATTCGTTCTCATAAGTAAGGGCTTAAAAATCAATTGGAAGCGTTTAATAAGTAATTTCGCTAGCTCATTTTATACATAAACATGAGCTACTGGATGTTCAACATTTATACTAGTAGCCATGCAATAAGTATCAAAGGCTTGGAAAGTAAATTCATTCAACTCTGATCTTTGCTGATAATGGCCTTATAATCAATTTTTCTTAAGAACATGCAACACAGTATAACTCAATAGATTAAAAAATCTGATGGTTCTTTAGTGAATGCCTTTATGAGTTTTCAAGGATCCTTCGCATTATTGTTATTCTAAGATGACCTAACCGGTCATACAACATTTGATTTAATTGCACTAATATGAGTATAATATATCCTAGAATTTGCATAGGCAAAATTTTTAATATAACTTTCTTATTTGAATTACAACTCATAATACAGAGAAGCTCATTGTTATCCTCATTTATGGTCTCAATATGATATCCATTCTTACGGATATCTTTAAAACTTTGAGACTTTGTACTTTGTAGATAACAAAATATTATCTATAATAAATTTTGTTCCTCTATAAAATAAAATAGCAACTCTTCTAGAACAATCAATTATTTTACTCGTACTAATTATGGTAGCAACACTTGTCTCTTCATGTAAAAGGTTGGCAAAATAAATTTTGCTTTTGAGATTAGTGTGTACTTATACTATTCGCAAGATAAATGTTCTTCTTGTACCCTTTATTTTCTTTTTCTTAAGTTTTTGTGCTAATAAGATGTTGTAAAAATATGATGAAAGTAAATAAATAAAAGTGAAAATTTATTATAAAAATATAAAAAAATTATATTTTGATGATATTCTCATAATATAATACTTCTATAATGTATGAGAATAGATTTTCTATTGCATAAAAATAATACACAAGAATTTAACATAAAAGCTATAATAATTTAAATTTGTAAAAAAAATTAATTTGTAAACTTGATGTGTCTTAAAATCTATTTATAAATAAAAAATTTAAAATAAATAATAGCAAAATATTATTTACCTAACTCACTTACTGAGCAATTTACGAAAATAAAATATTTAGCTTCTAAAATTATGAAAATACAACTTTTGCAGTTTGGATACAAAAATACAACTTTTTACAAATCTATGTAAACCGTGGAAGGGGTCCCACGGATTTGAAATACACGTAAACCGCTGAAGGGGTTCCATGGTTTACGTTGATGAAGCATTTGGGAAGAAGAAATCGTGGTAGGAGTTCCAAAGTTTCTGTAAGGATGCAAAACATACATAAAGATACAAAACATGCACCGAATTCTACTATATATACAAATCTAGAGTGTCATTTTTATTTCAATAATTTGCCTTTTTATTTGTTTTACGTTCAAAAAATTGAAAAGATTCTAAAATAATAGTCCAACATAAGGAGTACCTTTGAACTTAGTTAAAAAAAAAACTTAGTACACTAAATGGTTGATGACATGGCCAGATCTTCGAAATGCTTATCCTAGTGATGTTGTAGGCTTGCAACTTCTCTTGAGACTTATTTTTTTTTATTTTGAATTTATCCTTCTTAAGTCACAAAAAAAAATTATTAGAAAATATATGGAATTATATATCATCCAAATAATAACGTTTAAAATTTTAAAAATTTAAATTATATTTATTTAAATTTTAAATATTTCGGAGTAAAATATGTTATTATTAATAAAAATTTGAGAGTATTATTTAAATAAATATATATAGATATACGTATTAAAAATTTAAAATATTATTTGAATATATGTACTAAAAATTTGAATGAGTTACTTAAATTTTTATTAAAATTTAAATAGAATATAATTCTATTTATTTCAAATTATATTATATTAAATCAAAATAGTTTGAAAAATAAATTTAAATTAGCACTGTACAAATCAATCATTTGTATAAAATTGAATTAGATTGAAAAGTATAAATCAAATTAATATTCAAATCGTTTAAAATTATATCATTTTTACAATTTGAATAAATTTAAAATGTACTACAAAATATAGTCTTATTTTGTTGACAATAAAAATGATAGATGTAAATAGATGTAAATATATCCCACTCACTCTAAGTTGGTATATGTAGTGAAACTCGTATATAAACTGTTGGACCCTTCCACAATTTATGCATGTGTTGCATCTTCACAGAAACCATGTAACTCCTACTACGATTTCTCTCCAAATGCTTCATTAACGTAAACCATGAAACCCTCTAATGATTTGTGTATTTCAAATTCGTGAGACCCTTTCCACGGTTTACTTAAATTTATAAAAAGTTACATTTTGGTATCCGAAATTGCAAAAGCTACATTTCCATAATTTTAAAAATCAAATATTTTATTTTCGTAAAATATTTTCACTAAGTGAGTGAAAACACATCATGAAAACTCATGCCATGATAATATTTCATATTCTATTATTATATCTTATAAAACATCTATAATTAATAATACTCCATACCCCATTATGTATGATAATACTCTATGATATGACATCAATAATAATAATTATTTTATAATATAAAAAATATTATAATAGCAATCTTAATAAAATTATATTGGATCACAATAAAATAAAAATAATAAAAAAAAGGGGGTTCGGTTTTTTCTTTTTTTTTCAGCCAAGAGTGCAACCATGACGCGTAAACCCGAGCCGCGATCTGTCCCTATCGAACTCAAACAAGTAACCTTGCTGCATCAGATTCCCAATCACTGAAAAACCTGCACCCTCTTTCACCGCTTGAATTGCCACACACTTCACTCCCTCCATAGCGTCGATGAAATAGTTTCTCGCCGGCGGCGACATTACCGATTTCCCGGAGAAAGAAAAGCTCAGCTTCGGCAGCTTCACCTTCCCTGCGCCAGTGACATTCACACACAGATCAAACCCTAGGTTCGCTCCTTCCACCGGTGGCAACCTCACGCGCCGCCGGAAGGCCGCCAGAACTTGCCGGTACGCTGGCTCCGCCAGGAACGTAAGCGTCGTGCCGGAGTCCACGACAGTGCCGCCGTTCCCATTCTCGTCAACGGTCCAAACCGAAGGGCTTATCGGTAATTTCGCCCCCTCAACAAACAAGCCCTCAACGACAATGTAGTAAAACGTGGGCGAAAGAGGGTTTTTAACTAACGGCGTATAACTGAACAGTTTCCGTGATACGGCGTCTCTTTTGGAAGCACCAATGGTTAAGAAACTCCTTGGAGGCGGGGATATGGTGTAGTCAAGAAGACAGTATGAGAATCTGTTCCCGAATGTTCTACCGAGTTGGGAGCTAAACGACATCGTTCCGCGTCCTAAACCCAGAACACCTTGGGCACCGTTGAAACTCGCGCCTGTAACGCTGGGACCAGAAACGCGAAACCCGCAACCGAAGGAGAAGTCTTTTACTTTGGTTACTCTTCCGGAGCTTGTGTTAAACGTCGTCGTTTCCTTCGAGAACAAGCCGCTTGTGGTGGAACCGTCCACGTAGGAGTAGGAGTACAGACAAGGGGAGTGGATCTTGGAGTGGTTGCAGGTTCGGGTTTGAGATTGAGTTTGGACCGGATGTGGAACGAGTCGACACGACGAGTCGTAGCAGTGGTGAGGGGCGAAGGTTCTGGAATGTCGGACCAAAAATTTGGATCCGGGTGGATGGGCGGAGCAGTTCCTGCAGGCAGAGCATTTCACCCACACTAGGTCGCTGCCGGTGTCCGCCACCAGGAGGAGGCTCTGCGGCGGTGATCCGATTCGGAGATCCACGAAGTATTGACCCGACCCGGTTGAGGCGCCGGAGACGAGTGGGGACTTCAGAGACCCGCGGCGGCCTTGGAGGGCCGCGAAGAGGGTTGAAAGGCGGTGACTGTCTGAGGAGAGAAGCTGAGCTGGCAAGGAGAGTGGATTGTTCTTTTGCACTAACGGTAACTTCAGGTATTCAATACAGTTGGTGCAAGTGATGAAACTGAATGCGAAGAAGAGAGTAAAGGAAAGATGACAAGCTGACCCCATTGTTGAAGGAGGGTGAAGAAGGAAGGAGGAAACCGTTCAAGTGGAAGAAGTGAAGTTGAATGGCTTGTTCTGTCCAAAAAAAGACACACAAGCACAGAAGATGAAAGAGGTGTTGATGTGTTATACTACCAGGCTTCTTGTTTGTTCCTTTTAATGGTAATAGATATCTATATATGTGTGTGGGTTTGTCAAGAATTTAATTTAATTTTCAAATAGGAGTAAAACTGGTGTAATGCTTTATTATTACAGTTAAATTAAAATTATTACAATAAAAACATATTAATGTAAATTGTAAACATATTGATTATTTTTATACTTGTGAATTTTATATTTATAAATACCATTTATATATTAAAATCGACCACTAAAATTATCGATTAGTATAAAATATATATTAAAATATAAAATACACATTGAAAATGAATTAAACATATATATTTATAAACAAATACGTGATAGCTTATTTTGGTACATATGTAATGTTAATTTTTCTTTTTTAGACACAATAACATTTTTTTCTTTATAAGTAATTTTATCAATATTTTAAATTTTCGTAGATAAAAATAAAATTATTTTTTAATTCTAAGACTATCTATGTTAAAAATTTTCAAAATTCTATTTTAATTGCAACACCATCCATGTTAATTATTAAAAAAAAAAATACTAGAAAGCGGAAGTGTACTTAAATTTGTGAACGTGATTGAAAGAATTTGATTATTTGATCTTTCTCAACCGAAACTTTTCTATATCCCTGATAGACTTATATCGTAACTCCTCTAATGGAAAAAGAGTTACGGAGGTGACTTTGATATGTTAGAGATCAAAACCCTAAAGTTACTATTTATATTTGAATGTGTCACCCATTAAACCTTAAATCTCAAATAAAATAGTATCTCTAGTTTTATTCTTATTTAATTCTAAATCAAAAGTAATAATAACTTATTTAATTCAACATTTATAACAATAAATGAGATCAGTATTATATAACTCATTTAATGAGAAATAGGTTAATTTGCGATTATAATTAATATATATGTATTGCCCTTAAATAGATTAAGAAATAATAATTTCCTAACAAATATCACTAAATTTAGAAGAGTTCGATCCTTAAACTTTATACATAATTACATATAACGTGGCTTACATGCATCAAGCCACTATGCGGTCCATGGTAGGGAACAAAATGAACTTTTGGTTTTATCGTCCATACTTAACTTTAAACTTTCATTCTCTCTCACGGTACATTTTAATTGTTTCGTCTTCTAGCACCACCACTAATAAGCGCTCTCTCTCTCTCTCTTTCTCACTCACTCTCTCTCGCTCTCTTACACACACATGCATACACACACACAAATCATGATGTTTTATACATATAACGTGACTTGCATGCATTATGCCATTATGCAGTCCATACTAGGGAACAAAATAAAGTTTTGAATTAAGTTTTGGTTTTATCGTTCACACTCAACTTTACCCTTTTATTTTCACTCACAACACATTTTAATTGTTTTCTCCTTGAGCGCAGAGAGAGATGTTGAACTTTTAATTTTTCACACACATACACACAAATCATGATGTTTTATACATATAACGTGGATTGCATACGTCATGCCATTGTGCGGTCTATGTTCGGGAACAAAATGAAGTTTTGAACAAAGTTTTGGTTTTATCATTCACACAACTTTATACTTTCATTCTCACTCACAACACATTGTAATTGTTTTCTCCTCTAGCGCTGCCACCAATAAGCACCCTCTCTCTCTCTCTCTCTCTCATGCACGCACACACACAGATGCTTTATTTAGAAAGATTTGCACAGATTATTATTTATTGACGATTATGATGATATCACTAAATTTAAAAAAGTTCGATCCTTAAACTTGATACATATAACGTGGCTTGCATGCATCATGCCACTGTGCGGTCCATGTTAGGGAACAAAATAAAGTTTTGGTTTTATCGTCCACACTCAACTTTACACTTTCATTCGCACTTATAGCACATTTTCGTTGTTTTCTCCTCTAGCGCTGCCACCAACAAGCACTCACTCACTCCTTCTCTCTCTCTCTCTCTCTCTCTCTCTCTCTCTCTCTCTCTCTCTCTCTCACTCACTAATCAGAGCAGTCCATTCCTCAGGCTTACAAAGATAAACTGTTCTGATACCATAATGTAACACCCTACCATTTATTACTTATGCTTTAGTCATAATTCAATTATGATTTGGTGCTACGACACAAGATTAAGATATAAATACATATATATCGAAAGGAATATCATACTAGAAGCCTGTGAAAAGATTTAAAACTCGAGAAAAGACAATTCGTTGATCGCTCACACTCGATAGACATAACATATCTCTCCAAAATACATCATAAGTCTCTAAAGGCAAGTCTTCAAAACAAGTGCATAATATAAGTGTTTCCAAAAGAAAGAGAAAGTCTAAGATTAAAGCAGAATAAAAGATCCTCTTCGCTGTCCTTCCAGATAAACCTCCCGCTCAATGAGAAATGTCGGGACCTACTTCTGAAGAGTAATAATTCCCGAAACGGGTGAGAACATCATCCCTTATAGGATTCTCAGCAGGGCAATAATTCCAAATAGAGACTATATAAAACCACATGAACTCAGTAGGCAATCCTAATCTCCAATCACACAAAGTTAAAGCCTAGGGTTCTTACTAATCTGATCAAGGTAGATAAACTGAATCTCAACTATATTAGTGATCTTTAAATCTCAATCTTCCCTTATACAAATCATCATCTCTCTTAATATCATAGATTCCCAACTCTTTTAATAATTCAATATTAAAATTTAGTTTCAATATTATCAATTCATCCTCAGTTTCTTCCACAAACCTCAGTCACCACCTCCCATCAACCCTTAGCGTCACCACGGTCAGCATAAGGGATATCTCAGTTGTACAAACATATACAAGACAATACAAAGAACACACAAATAGAGAGAACAGATAAAACAACTAGTTCAATTAGCATATAGATACAATTATTCAAATAGGCAAGCCAGATACAAGATGCATACCCAAACAATACACACAAATGCAAATGATGAATGCATGTCCTATGGCCAATGAGCTCATCTGTCGGTTATATAGCCAAACCCGATATGTCTGGTAATTAACCCTGAACATTCCCTCGGTGCGCACATCCCCAAGCTCAAACTCATATTCATTGATCAATGTCCCTGGGGGAACATCTGGGAAGGTATAAGTGTCTGGCCACATCTTGCGACGAAAGGTCAACAGAGTTTCAATTCTGACCAGGAGCAAGTGGGACAAAACCACCATCCTTGCATATTACCCCAGAAGCTCAAATACCGACTGGGAGCAAGCGGGACTAAACCACAATCTTTGTATCTATCCCAGAAGCTCAAATATCGACTGGGAGCAAGAGAGACAAAACTACAATCATTGCATCTACCTCATAAGCTCAATTATTAATCAAACCATTTCTCATTATCCTCTCAAATCAACTTAATCTCATTAGTTTTGTTTTAATTAAGTTTGTATTTAATGCTTAGATTTTGTTTTAGGTTTTGGTATATAAGGAGTTTGAAAAACGTTCTTTTGAACCTAGAGACCTTTTTCCATTTCATACCTCTGTTTTTATTTGAATTTTAGCATGAGTCACTAATCTCCTCGGTTAAAGTTAGGAGCTCTGTTGATTCTAATGGACTAATGTTATAGCTTTCTACCTTTGATTAATGCATTGATGTTTTTTTAAGAAAGATTTTTTGTTCTTCATCTAAAGAATTTGAATGTGTTGGAAAATAATTCTCTTCTGACTTGAATTCTCTTAATATGTTAGAAAATTTAATTAATTAAATTAAGCTTGAAAACTCATTCTCATGATTCTTAGGTTTTAAACTTGGATTTGATAGGTGACATCGAATTAACCAAGTTTGGTTCTTGAGAATTGTGTGGTTTTTAAATCAGTGAACATTCTTAACCTCTTGTCACAATTGATTAATCAAGGAATTGAAAATTGATTAGGATTAGAGAAATTGAATTACTAAGGAATTGGAGTTTGATTATTTATTATGTGCCATAGATACATCATTGCATAATCAAGGTGGAGAGTGAAAAGCATTTTTCTAGAAGTCTCAGCATCTCTAAAACCTTAACTCTTGTGAATCATATTCCTTTATGAATTACTTACGATTTG
Organism: Arachis hypogaea; assembly: GCF_003086295.3. Classification (NCBI taxonomy): domain Eukaryota; kingdom Viridiplantae; phylum Streptophyta; class Magnoliopsida; order Fabales; family Fabaceae; genus Arachis; species Arachis hypogaea. The sequence continues at coordinate 117,052,808 of NC_092050.1, read as the reverse complement.
CTTTTATTCAATTCACTATTTTTATGCAATTGCTCTTGAAACCCTTGATTTTGATTGTCTAACTAAAATAATCAATTGACTATTGCTTGTTTAGTCTGTTAATCCATACGAGAATGATAACACACTCCCGTGGTATTACCTGAGACAATTCAGTGCACTTGTCGATTGTTTATGGTTTTTTTTAAATCCCCATCAACCCCATCATGTTCACTAAAGGTACATGGAATGTCAATTCATCTCATAACTGTATGGTTTTGGGTTTTATGACATGACTTTCATCGGGATTGTATTTCTTAAGTTAGGAAACATGGAACACATTATGAAGATTTGACAGATGTGGAGGTAAGGCTACTTGATATGCTACTGGGCTGACTCGACTATGGATTTGGAAAGGTTGTATATATCTAGGGCTTAACTTTTTGCCTTTGGGACTACGACCTATACCAGTTGTAGGGGTAGCTTTTAGAAAAACATGGTCGTCTTCTGCGAATTCTAAGAGCTTTTGTCTTATATCAGCGTAACTCTTCTATCGACTTTGTGCAGTTAAGATCCTATTGTGAATTTTTCTGATCTGCTCAGTAGTTTCCAGAACCAACTTTGGTCCTAAGGCACTGGATTCTCCTCCTCCGTACCAACATAGTGGTGACTGGCATTTGTGGCCATACAGTGCTTTATAAGATGCCATCCCGATGCTTACTTGGTAACTATTGTTGTAGGCAAATTCTATTAGAGGCAAATATTTATCCCTGTTTCCTCATTGATCCAAAGCACAAGCTCTCAATATATCTTCCAATGTCTGAATCGTATTCTCAGACTGACCGTCTATCTAAGGGTGATGCGTAGTTCTCATGTGTAAACTAGTTCCAAACGCCTTTTGAAATGCAATCCAAAATCTTAAGGTGAATCTCGAATCTCTATCAGACACGATATTAGGGGTATACCGTGTAATCGTACGATCTCTCGGATATACAACTGGGCAAGCTTCTTGAGTGTATAATCAATCTTGATGGGTAGAAAATGAGCAGAATTGGTCAGCCTATCCACTATCACCCATACTGCATCATATCCAATCGTGGTTCTTGGCAGTCTAGAGACAAAGTCCATTATAATCGTCTCCCATTTCCATTACGGTATCTCCAAAGGTTGAAGAGTTCCAGAAGGCTTCTGATGTTCAATCTTCACTTTTTGGCCGGTAAGGCATTTTGAAACGAACGCCGCTATATCTTTCTTCATTCTCAACCACCAGAACATCTGTTTCAAATCTTGGTACATCTTGGTTACTCCTGGGTGTAGTGAGAATCCCCCTTGATGAGCTTCTGTCAAAATTTTTTGGTGTAGCCCTTCATCGTTTGCCACACAGATTCTTCCTTTGTATCTCCATATTCCTTCATTTTCTTGTTTAAGTTCTCCTTGTATTTCCTTACCAACATTCATTAGAAGTTGTGTCATTTTAGTTTCCTTTTTCTGAGCTTGCTGAATAGCAGTCTTAAAATCAGGCGTTATCTGCATTTGTGCCAAGCAAACTCATTGGGGTGCGTCCCTTAAGTCTAGTTTGAGTTGCTCAATTTCTATTACAAGTTCTTTTTCTTTGATCATCATCCATGCCACACTTGTATTTTTCCAGCTTAGTGCATTGGCCACCATATTTGCTTTTTCGGGATGATAACATAGCTTGAAGTCGTAATCAATGAGAAATTTTATACACCTTCATTGTCGCATGTTGAGTTTCTTCTGATCAAAGATGTACTTCAGGCTCTTATGATCCGAAAAGACTTCAAATCGTACTCTGTACAAGTGATATCTCTAGATTTTGAGAGCTAAAACCACTGCTGCTAATTCCAAATTGTGTGTTGGAAGTTTTGTTCGTGAGGTCTCAGCTGTCTTGAAGCATATGCGACAACCTTCCGGTTTTGCATCAATACACAACCTAATCCTTTGTGTGAAGTGTTACAGTATACTACATACGGTCCTAGCAGGTTTGGCAATACAAGAACTGGTGTGTTCGTTAACCTTTCTTTCAGTGTTTCGAAACTTTCCTCGCACTCCTTCATCCAAATAAACGACACTTTTTTCCTTGTAAGCTTTGTCAATAGCAATGCTATCTGAGATAATCTTTCAATAAATCGTCTGTAGTACCCAGCTAATCCCAAAAAACTTTGAATCTCTATGACCGTAGTTAATTGCTTACAGTTTAATATTGTTTCAATCTTTGACGGATCCATATTGATGCCTCCTTGGGATACCACGTGCCCCATAAATTCCACTTCTTGTGCCCAAAATTCACACTTAAATAACTTCGTGTACAGCTTCCACTCCTTCAGGATTTGCAATACAGTTCTTAGATGTTCTTCATGTTCTTTCTCAATCCTTAAATTAATAAAAATATCATCGATGAAAACAATATGAACTTATCTAAGTAAGGATGAAAAATTTGATTCATATAATCCATGAAGATGGTTGGAGCATTGGTTAGTCCAAACGACATAACCATATACTCAAAATGATTGTACCGAGTACGAAATGCAGTCTTAGGTATGTCTGACTTTCTGCCTCGAATCTGGTGAAACCCGGACCTTAGGTCTATCTTTGAAAAAATAGTTGTGCCTCTCAATTGATCCATTAAGTCATCAATCCTTGGTAGTGGGTACTTGTTCTTGATTATAATCTTGTTCAGCTGTCGATAATCTACACACAATCGCATCCCTCTGTCTTTCTTCTTGACTAATGAAATTGGCGCTCCCCATGGCGATGCACTTGGGTGAATGAAAAGACTTCAGAAAAGACTTCAAGAAACTCTTTTGCTATTGGAATTCGCACTAGGTCTAGTTCAGCTTCAATCTAAGAAAACATGATAAGTAGATAACCAATATATTCCGAAGTTAATATCTATACCACACAAAAGTAAACAAATCAGATTATGCACAAAGGATCTATCACGAACGTTGAAATGAACTCTACGATGAATTGAACTAGTCGCAGCATTTTGAAAAATGGGTGTATGAACAATCAAATCATAGGTCATTTCAGAAATGACTAATTCCAACTTAGGCACACAATCTAAGGCTATAAATGAATGTGAAGCACCTAAGTCGTATAGTACAGTTAGGGTATGATTCTTGATAGTATATGTACTTCGAATGAGTATATCAGCTTCAGTGATATCTTCAGCTTGCATTGCAAATACCCTTCCTTGTTGTTGCTGTCTCAGAGAATTAGGCTCAGTCCTTTGTTGTGGATAAAACCTATCAATATACTCTTTCTTGCCACACTGGAAACACATTCTTGATCCTACCAAGCATAGTCGGCCTATATGACTCTTTCCACACTTAGCGCATATAACACATGGTTGGGTTTGATGTGGTCACCTTCCCAAATATGGGCATTGGTGATAATTACTCATGGCATTACGAGGAGAAAAATTTCCACCTTGCAAATTTTGATGAGGAGGTTGTCTTACTATTTTAAAGTTTCTACCTTGTGGAACAAGATCATAATTGAAATTCTATTGAGGGAGGTTTTTATGATTTGCTCGAGCCATTATTAACTTCTTTACTCATTCCTCTGCTAGTTAACTTTTGTTGACCAACTCTGAAAAATTTTGTATCTCTATTGGGCCTACATGGGCTAGTAATTTTTCTCGTAGTCCTCCTTCGAACTTGATACATTTCTATTCCTCGAATGTAGCTGGTGCTCCTTGACAAACTTTTGAGAATCGGCATAATTCTTTAAACTTGCGAGTATAGTCAGTGATTATCAGATTTTCTTGTCTTAACTGGAGTAACTCTAGTTCCTTGGTAGTGCGAAATAACTGAGGAAAATACTTCTTGTAAAATTCAGTCAAAAATTGCTCCCAAGTGATGTCGATAGCTTCATTTCCTAGTAGTTAAAGTACTCCTTGCCACCAGTGTTGTGCATCATTTCTCAGCATATAAGCAGCAAATTTCACACGCTGTCCTTCAAGGACTTGTGCTCATAAGGATCGCCCTATCTTCTTGAACTAATCATCAGCTCGTGTAACACTTGTATTTCCATTGAACTACGGTGGGTTTATCTTTAAGAAAGAAGCTAGTGTCATTGGTTGGTTACCATTACGTGTCGTGTCTTCTCTTTCATCACCATTCCCATTTCTTTGTCTAGTCCCATGACTACTTCCAGCTCCGTTGTGACAATCGAGACGTTCGGCTACTCGATTGGTAGCAGCTATTGAATCGCACATAGTAGCGGCCATAGCATTTACGGATTCGAGGATAGTCATTGTATCGAGAAAAGTCTCCTCACTCGTTTCCTCCCGTCGAGGGCGTCCTCGTCTGTTTGTAGCCATTTGAATCCTATTGATACCCAACAATCAATATTAAGGTAACCAGTCACATATCAAAATCAAGTATCAATATTACTAAAATGGATATTCACAGACCTTCATGCAGAATATATTACAGAATATCGTAACTGTAAGGAATAAAAATTGAGAGTCTGCAAGGAAGCATAATCATCCATCCCAAGGCTCTAAGGACGAATTGCTCTGATACCAACTTGTAACGACCCAACTTTTGATATGTCACGACTGATGCCAATCATTTAGGTGTTACTTGTCGTACGGACCTACTTAGCTCTAGACTCGAAATTTCATACTCATGTATTTCTAGAAGCATTTGTCGAATTAACGTGATTAATAAAAATCGTTTCTGTTTTGGTATGGTAAAGCATTTAAATAAGTATTTTGAAAACTCATAATAATAGTTATAGCAATATCACAAGATAGACATATAAGGATAGACAAAATACATAACATAAGTCAAAAAGTACATGCTAAATATCCAAAATGCAGAGTGACTACATCGAGTATATACATAAATAAGATATGAAAAAAAACAGTCCCAACTCTCACACGGGAACCCTAAACTAGAACAAATCTATTGAAAGGTCCTATCCCTCTAACACATTATAAAAGCGAGGGAGAACAGCATTATAGATCACCAAAAGGAACAAAAGGTCAGCTACATCAAACTCCTAGATGGTCTCTAAACAACTCTCTAATAACCGGTCTAACATCCTCGGGAATAAACTCCTCATCGGACTCTAAATCTGCTTCCACCTGCTCAACTCAGGTGGGTGGTACATCAGAAATTATGGCCACTGTAGGATCAAAGTGTGCGGCCTAAGCAGCTGCAACATGGTTCTCCCAAGGGTCGTCTGGCATCGGCTCAACTTGTAGTGCAGGAATTAGAAAATGCTTAGCAAGATCTGGATCAGCCTCGTGTTTGTATGGAAAATTCGGTATATTGTAGTGTAGTCCTACCATATTGAGAGGATGAGAAAAAGATGCCTGTCCCTAGTGCAGACCATGAGCTCATGCGTCGGTTGTCTATCTGCAGGGCGACGTTACCCGAGGTTACGCTCGGATATGGTTTCTCAACTCAACTAGTAATCCAACTTGACGGTATGTGCCTGGAAGAGAAACAACTTTCCTAGTAGGTGTGATAAACCCATATTTCATGAGTTATTTTGTGCTTAGTTTGAGTGATTTATTCAATCCTTCACCCACTTATTCATATTAATTGCATGGTTTTACTTTCCCTTCCTTATTATGTGATGTACGTGAAAAATATGTTTCCTAAGCTTTAAAATTAATTATTTTAATTACTTTTATTTCCATTCGATGCCGTGATTAGTGTGTTGAGTAGTTTCAGATTTTCTAAGATAGAATGACTTAAAGGATGGAAAAGGAAACGTACAAAAATGGAAGGAAAGTGCAAAATGGAGTTTTGAAGAAACTGGCATCAATGCGATCGCGTGCCAGGAGCGAAGGAGCAGCGACGCGGCCGCATGACTGACGCGGCCGCACGACTTGAGCATAGCGCATTCGATGCGGACGCGTGACCGACGTGACCGCGCCACAAGGAAAACTCCAGATGACGCGACCGCGTGACCCACGCGGACGCGTGACAGAGGCCACGTATCAGAATTTACAGAATACGTCCCCAGCGATTTCTGAAGCCCTTTTGGCCCAGATCCAGGTACAGAACACACAGACTAGAGGCTATAAAGTGGGAAAATACATCCATTCAAGGGAGAGCTCGCATTTTTTTTACTTCCATGATTTAGATTTAGTTTTGAGAGGGAGATTCTCTCCTCTCTCTCTCTTAGGATTAGGATTTAGGACTTCTCTTAGTTTTTAAGAGTGACTCTCGATCCAGGTTTAATATTTACTTTAATTTATGTTTCTATGCTACTTTTACTTTAATTCTTTTATTCGTATCTATAAATGTTACCAATTTGGCTTATGAACCCTTTCCATGTTATGATTTGAATTAATGATTATTTGAGGTATTTCAGTTATTGATTACTTTTTCTTTAATTTGTGTTACCATTGCTTTCCATCTAAGGACATTTTTATTCCATCAATTTTACTTTTTCCCCTTTTGGTCTTGGTTAAGAAATCAGTAACTCAACATTATCAAACTCAGCATAACTGATAATCGCTATCTTGCTAATTGAACTGAACTTCAATAATCCCAACTTTTTCTTAGGAATTAAATAGGATTCGAAGGTCAAACTAATTAGTCCCTTGACTTTCCTTTGCTTTATAAAGGTTAACTAAGTGGAATTTAGATTCAACTTTCATTATTGTTGAGAGAGATAATTAAGTTGGACTTCCAATTTCTCTTACCTTGCCAAAAGTTTGCTTTACAGTTTTATTTATTTTAATTGCCATTTACTTTACTTGTCATTTAAATCACTAGCTTCTCACCTTCTAAACCCCGATTACAACCTTTATAGCCAATAATAAGAACATACTTCCTTGCAGTTCCTTGAGAAGACGACCCGAGGTTTGAATACTCGGTTAACAATTTTTAAGGGGTTTGTTACTTGTGACAACCAAAACATTTGCACGAAGGGATTTTTGTTAGTTTAGAGACTATATCTACAATGCGACTGTTTTTATGAACTTCTTTACTGGCGAAAATCCCTAACATCAAAATGGCGCTGTTGCCGGAGAACTGCTGACGTGTGCCTTGTTATTGGTTATTGTAAATATTTTTCTTTTACTTGTTTATTTATTTCTGTTTTTCCTTTTTATTTTTCATTTGCTACTATGAACTCTCACCCCTCTCGCTTTGAGTTTGGTTCTAACTTTGTTGAAGTAAATAGAAGTTACAGCAGGAATATGCATCAAGGTCAGACCAATCAAGGATGGATGGAGCCAAGAGGATCTAATCAACCCTTTAGGCAGCAACACCCTCCGAGATATCCTGGACAAAGACCATTCTACCGTGCATACCCAGCTGAAAGATATGGTGGACAACCTTGTAACTACCAACAAGCCCCACCCCGTGCATATAAACCATCCTTTCAACATAACCTTGAACCACCACACTCACAAGCTTCTCATCACCATTCGCCACCATATGATCCTTCCTTACCCCAGTACCAATCCAATCACTCCCAATCACCGCCACTATCCTATGTATTATGTCCAAGTCCGGCAACCCGAGAAGCAGAGGTTCGCCTAAAGGAAACAGTAAATAAACTTCAAACAACCATTCGACAACTGGAGCAAGCAATAATTCAATGAGTTTCTAGGCGCTCAAATACACAAGGATTAGCCACAGCCCCATGTGAACAGTCTAACGAAGAGCGTAGCATGAAGGAGATACCAGAAATTCTATTGGACAAGACAGAGCATGAATTTGTACTAGAACAAGTAGAAGAAGCTGTCATTGTTCAAGAAGAAGAGTTGGTTGAAGATCTAGGAGATGCTGAACCTCCATGGGAATCCAGAACTGAGGAGAACTCCGTCAAGGATGCTACAGTTGATGCTAAGGAGGATATTGTACAATCTCCAAGGCAAGTTGTTTATGAAGAATCAGACGGAATAACCCAAGACACAAATTCCCTTGATGATGATAGTCACAAGTCAAATTCTCTTAGTAATGAACTGGCATCTGCAAGTGAATTCTCTGAGGTCGAAGAATCTTCCCCAAGTGAATATGAAGACGATGCGGAGGTAGATTTCTCTCAACCTCCAATCTATGACTCAAGTGATGAGGAAGACATAGAAGACTTTGACCAGGACACAGATACAATTGTAGAACCTTGCAAGGAAGTGGAGGAATTCACAGAAGAGCACAAGGGAGTAGAACTTCCAGAACCACCGGAAACACCTATCCCAAGGCCATTACCACCTAATACAAGCTTTAAGTGGGTACAATCCTTAACCTATAACTTTACTTGTTCACTTGAATATGGTTTGCTTGAAACAGATGGCCAGCTTAGAGCTCTTTGCGGCTTTAAGAGTAAGAGGGAAATGGCTCATACTCAGAGTTAGTGCACAAGGTTCAATAAGGTTCCACGCTTCACCTCGAAGTACACGGATTGGTATCATGCTCAATTGCATGGATCACAGAGAACGTTTGGTCACCATTGTGAGATTCTACTTTTTAAACCGCCCGGATGGAAACATATAGATCAAGACGGAGGCGGATTTAATAGCAAAGCTTGGGATCCTGGAGTTTATTCTGACATTCGTCACCCCGGGAGCCTGAAAATTTGTCTGAAGCTGCTCATATGTTTTACATGCCTAGTATGGGACCCCGGAGGCTATTGGCATTCCAAGCACTGGTGGAGATTTTTGGACGAATTTAAACATAAGCCGCCATAGCAGGAAGCTCCTCCAATGTCCAACTTAAGGACTTTAACTAAAAGTGCTAGGTGGGAGACAACCCACCATGGTATGGTCGCTTCTTTTTCAATTTAATTCTCGTTAATTGCTTTCATTTTTATTTTCTTTTCATTTTACTTTATTGAACCTGGAATCATGCATAGCGTTCATATTAATCATTGCATTCTGCATTTATCTTACATATACAAAAAAAAAGGGGATGCACGACACAACCGCATGCCCCATGCGATCGCGTCATATTGCGAAAACACTATCCACGCGACCGCGTCACCCACGCGGCCGCGTGCCCTGGAGATCGGCGTCAAGATCCAACGTCCAGAAATTTAGGCTGGAATCATGCGGCCCTTGTGCGTTTTGCACAAATTGGCCCACGCGATTGCATGCCCCATGCGATCGCGTCACTTGCACAAAAACAATCCCACACGACCGCGTGAGCGACGCGATCGCGTCGCATGGATTACACAACACACTAGAAGGAGACAGAGAGTTGCGCCGAAACGACGCTGGAGTCGTGCGTCTAGCACAAATTCCAGCGACGCAATCGCGCGACCCACGCGATCACGTCATCCCCTCTCCTACCCCTCTCACGCAATCGCGCGACCTACGCGATCGCGTCACCCCCATTTTCACCCCCACCACGCGACTGCGTGCCCCACGCGGCCGCGTGGATTTCAAAATATAACCCCCCCACATCACACGAACCCTATTATCGCGCCGTCCCCCCGAACCCCCTCTCTCTCTCTCTCTCTCTCCAACCCTCAACCACCACCACCCAGCCACCATTACCGCTGCACCAACCACCGTCGGGAACCGCCGACCACCCACCGCCGCCGTCCGCCCCCAGCCGCAACCAACCCCCTCTTCTTTCTTCCTAATTCTTCTTCCTCCCTCCTCCCCCGCCACTGCACCCCCCCCCGTGCCATCACACGCCGCCAGCCACCGTGCCAACCACCGGACGCCACCATCACCATCACCCAACCACCTTCCTGCCTACTCTCCTTATTCCGCCTTCCAGGTTCCGCCACACGCAATCCCTTTTATCCGTTCGTAGTTCTTCTTATTTTTTCCGTTTTTGTTCATAATTAGGATAGATAGTCTTGCATGTTGTAGTGGATTTTAGGTTGTTAGGTAGATTAGGCTGTGGTAAGTGGCTATAGGTCTGTTTATTTGCACTGTTCTTGCTTCTGTTTTATCATATTTGCAAATCTACTGTTGCTGTAATCTTGTTCATATGCTGTATTTCTTGTATATTGCTGCTCTTTACATTGAATTTTCAGGTTTATATTATATATATGTACCTGCAGCTTGACTTTTTAATTCATATGAACTGCTTTGATTGCTGTTTATTTTCCGGGATAATCCAATTTTAGCCAGAATGCTGCCCAAATTTCTATAAAAATGTTTTCATTCATATTTCGGTTTGGCAATTTGAACTCTGTTTTCCACTACTTTAACCAAACCATTTCATAATTGCCAGGGCATGCTTTCTTATCCTTTTGATTTCCTAGTTTATAAACTGCAATTGTAATGTTTTGATTCCCAATTTTGCTTTCTTTATATCTATTTGAATCAGCATCTACTTGTTTTTCTTGTTTGGTTATGAGTCACTATAGTTCCTACCTGTGAATCCTTGTTACTTGGAATATTTTCTTTATGCCACTTACCTTAACCCACTTTTTACTGACTCACCAATTTTAATTTACTGACTTCTTTTTCAAATTCTCACCATACTAACCTTTTAAAATATCTTTCCTAATTTTTCACTTTCCTCTAACTTTCTAACCATGCCATAATGACAATTTTTCCATTTACCTTGAATTCTGATACATTTTGGATTGTAACTTCTTCCTTTCAAACTTTTAAACTACTATACAATCCTTAATGCACATTTACTTAACTTATTTACCTCATTCAAATTCTCCCATGCCACTTTGTGTTTTCTTTGCCTATATGCCTACTTGCTTTCCTATTTTTATATATCCTGGTTTTCCATTTTTCAGGATGTCTGCCTCACAGAGGAAAGGAAAGGGCAAAGCTACTGGCAAGCGCAAAAGAGGAGATTCATCCCAGTCCATCATTGACCTAATACATGATACCTCATGGCGGGAGAAGAACTTTACACAGCAGGAAAAAGCTGACCAGCTGCTCCCTGCAAATGATTCAATAAAATTTGCAAACCGATACTGCGAGCTGAAGTATCCGGCATTTGCAAACTCCAGGAATCTATACCTGGAGAGAACTCTGAAGATTCCAGAAGCACTCCAGCAGTACACCAACTGAGCAAATCAAGCAAAGAGGCTGGTTCTTTCTGGAGAGAGCACTGACAGAGGTCAATGCATCTTGGGTCAGGAAATTCTACTGCAACTACTACATCACCACCCTCGATGCAGTGAACCTGAGAGGAAAACAGATTCTGGTCACTAAGAAGGCCATAGAAGACATTCTCCAGCTCCCAGCCAAGTCTGATAAGCCTGATGGTTATAGAAAGGCTGAGGAGGACATGCGCTTGATGCGGTTTGATTGGGATGTTGTGAAGGCACAGATAGCTCTCGACCCGACGGTTCCTTGGGAGATGGGTCAGGACACCACCATGCCCAGAGGGATCAAGAGGGCGTACTTAAATGATGAGGCTCGGTTATGGCACCAGATCTTGAGCAACTATGTGATACCGAGTACTCATGAGACGGAGATCCCAACTGCTATGATCACCCTCCTATGGTGTGTGATGGAGGGTAAGGACCTTTATCTACCACGCTTTATCCGGCATTATATGGCCAGGGTCCACGTCTGAGGCACCCTCCCTTTTCCGTATCTGGTTACACAGCTAGGCCGTCGAGCTGACGTGCCATGGGAGGATGCCGATGAGAGACCACCAGCGGTGGACTGCAGGAAGATCATTCCTCACAGCAGGAACTTCCTAGCTTTGGGCTACAGACCACCACCCTTCACTGCTACTGATGAGACAGCTCCACCGTCTGCTGGACCCTCTTCATCCACGGCTGCCCTTGCTTCCCCTGCTGCCACCACTGCACCTCCACCTGCCTCTGAGCCCGTATACCACCTCGTGCACCGCCTATTCCGATAGTTTGATCAGATGGAGTGCCGTAACCAGCGCCGGTATGAGAGATTGGAGTGTCGCAGCCAGCGACGCTATTCACATCTGAAGCTGATGATCCGATAGGGCGGTGATATCCCCTCCGAGC